>NC_134703.1:45364004-45514004 GCF_043290135.1 Rhipicephalus microplus
AGTATACAAGGGGCTACATCTTACTGCCGTACGTCTTCTCGTTTCCTTACTACGACATGAACGCCATGAACGCCATCAACTATGGGGGCTTCGGCACTCAGGTTGGTAATGTTTTGCATATAGGTTAAAAATAGTAGCTGACGCGTCTGACGTACTCATTACCCCTCCCCTCATTTTAACGCTATCAAGCCCAAGAGGTCGTTTCGCAGAAATTCCGGCGTCGGCTTCATTGGTTGTGAGCGAAAAAAACAGCGTGACTGGAAAATCGAGAAAGATGCAAGTAAGATAAAAAATGAAATTTGGGGCTGTGCGGGGGAAGTTTACCTGGCATGAGGGTGTTATACCACTCTGTAGAATATCTGCTTGTAAGCACAGTGACAATAGCTTTTCTGATTGGAAATTCAGCGAAAGTAACTTTCATGCTTTACAAGCACAAGCGTCCTGTATACATGTTTCACAATAAAACATGAAGTATTGCTCCAATAATGCGGTACAAGCATTCATCGGGCGTAAGAACGTGGGGTTCATTACGATCAGCGCGGGGATCATCACGATCAGCGCACAAAAAACGAAAAAAAAAGTGCGCGACACAAGCGCTGTCTAAAACAGTTAGGCAGCGCTTGTGTCGTGCACTTTCTGAAGTTTTAAGTGCATGTGAAGCATTTCTTAGCAAACTTCGATGACGTTGCCCGTATCTTTCTATCTATCTAGCCGGCTCCGATTTTTAGCTCTCCGGGCCGTTTCGATAATAGGAAATATACCAAATTTTGTATGGCATAACATTACTGTATGGTGCGCATAAATGACTAGTCGTAACATGAAATTCATGGCGCGTATGTCATGAATGTCATGATTTACACGTCATGGTCTTGCTGCTCTTGCACTGGTTTCGTTCACATGACATATTGAAAAACTGGCATGGTATGGCATGAGTGCATGGCGAAGATAAGTGACAGGTCCTAACGTAGAAATCTTGACATGCGTGTCATGTAAGAATATGAGTACTTGCCACGCTCATGATGCGCTCACGGCCGTTTCGCTAGCTTCACATATACCAAAGTTCGTATTACGTAACGTGAATGAACGACGAAGGTAAATAACACGCCCGAACATGATAATCATGATATATGCCTTACGTAAAGCATTACTTCATGCTACGCTCATAGAGCACTCGAGGCCGTTTCGCTAGCTTCACAAATACCAAATTTGGTATGGATGACAATGGTATATGACTGGTACGAACATGATAATCATGACACGCGTGTCATGTAATAACATGACTACATGCCACTCATGATCCGCTCGCCGCCGTTTCGCTAGCTTCACATATAGAAAACTTGGTATTACGTGATGCGGACGGACGACGATGGTAAATGCACGTCCAAACATGATACACATGACATGCGTGTCATGTAAAACATGACTACCTGCTACGCTCATAGTGCGGTTGCGACCATTTCGCTAGCTTCACATACCAAATTTGGTATTACGTAACGTGAATGGAGGACGAACAAATTTTCCAGGCGCAAACATAATAATCATGACATGGAAGTCATGTACGGCATAATTTACATGCCTACCAATGTTGGTGATGGTATCCCAAACGTTAGTGGAGCCGTCGTTACGCGGGTGAAAACAACATATTTGCATCTTATCTAGATACTTGAGAGCACACAAAATTTCTACTTGTGTTTACTGTGTTCTACGTCCATCCCCCTCGTAACGTTTTGCTGATTTTAAAGTGACATATTAACCTCCTTCCTTCGTGCTTCGCATATCATCGATTCTCGCTAGTGGTATGTGGGATTTGGCTTTTGCGTTTTTTTTTGTGCGCTGATTGTGATGAGTATGTTCCAACTGGTCCGATTTGCTAGTTTACTTCAGAACATGCGTTTGTCATAATGACTTCATTGTTTAAAGCCAGTCACCCATTACGAATGGCATACAGGTTACTGCACTTCCTAAGGCCATGTAGTGAGTGCATAGCAAGTTTGAAAAGATTTCATACACGAAGTGTTAGAAGTACGCACTCGGAACAAAATATTACTTTCGCTTTCAACTTCTAAAGGCAAGGCTTAAGAGTCCCCCAATTTGTTTTTCTTGGGCCACCTCGGGCGCTTTTTGGCCATCGAACCGTGCATCATCAGTGTGATTACAATGACCAGGACGTACTATGTAAAGCGTTGCCGTCGCCATGGTGTACCGTATAAAAATCGTCGGGAAGACTGGGTACAGACAGCGTTTTGCGTTTGTAGGAGTCATATGTGACTCTTGCGTTGAGACAAGCACCACTCTCTTCGCAGTACAGATCATAGTTAGAGCCCTATAGACCTAAAGAAGGAGGAGGAATAAGTAACCCACTAATTGTAAAGAAGGAGGAGGAATAAGTAACAACACTAATTGTAAAGGAAGCACAAAAAATATCTTAAAGAGTACTGATATACTTTAAAAAACAAAAAAGTGAACTACTTCGCTGCGCAGCAGACTCATAAACTCGAGGTTTGTGTGAGCTTGGTGGCAGTTACTCGACCAGTTGAGTACTATACGTGCACAAGTGTGGTGAAATATTGCATTTTTTGTAACATGTTGAATAACCAGAAATTTATTCAAATAGGCAGCATTTCAAATTAAATGGTTCAAATTCCGTTACAGCTAATAACGTTTACTTTTGGCTCTCATAACCAGCTGCACCATATTTATTTCAATTCATCGAACTTTTTCGTTCGTTCAAAAGAAGTTTCTCTGCAGTTAGTGAGAGTTAATACGGATGCCTTACATTAGAGACGATAAATTAGTGATAGTTAAAAGATCACGCTGAACATCGATAGAGTGTGTCTACGAAAGTGTTGGGAAGATGGCATATATTGCGTCATTCAATACGCCAGCGTTAGGTGGCTCAGTGCAATCTGTGTTTGGGTGTGTAAGCGAGCTATATATAATTCGTCGGTGCATGACGCTCTTGTGCATCGCGTCCCAGGTGGCTTTCGCCTTGGGCCAGAGGTTTCGCAGCACGTACCTCAGCGCAGATGCCGGCGGTGCTTCGTTCAGCGCGTTCCTGTCCTGCGTCTCGAACGCATCGCTCTCCACCCAACTTAAGGACGCACAATCGCTGTTCGCCGAAGTGGTCTCCCTGGGCGCCGTAGTCGACGCGTACCGCAACGCGAGCGATGACCGGCGCCTCGTCAACCTAGAGCGCCTGACCAGCGATCAGCTGCTTTTCATCGCCATTTGTTACGCCAAGTGCATCGGAAGCTACTACGTCGTCCACGACTCCATGTGCGACGCGGTGCTCAAGAACGTGCCGGAGTTCTCGGAGGCCTTCAACTGCGCGCGAGGGACGCCCATGAACCCGCACCAACAGTGCAGGCTTTTTAGATGCGGAGCATCTTATACTCGCGCCTTGTAGTGCGCCGTCCGCACCGCTTCTCGAACATTCGACAGCTGACGCGCACGCATGCGCCGTCGCGCCGTCGCCCACTCTTCCACCATCTGTGCATCCCTTCCTCCTCTACACACCGCGCGCGCTTCACTCCTCCACCATCTGTGCACCCTTCCTCCTCTACACACCGCGTTCGACATCTACAATTCTCCTGATTCTCCAGTGGACGCGCATGTGGCGTCGCGCTTCGAGAACATTCAACAGCTGACAGTGCATGCGCCGTCGTGCTGTATATATACTCAAGGTCGGCGCTCGCTCGCTCAGTTGCCGCTCGTCGGTTAGTTTGTACGGCGCGTCGACGTCCAAGGTCGCGGTGAAATGAATTCCAACGAATCCACAAACACAATGATCGACGTCCCTTCGACCAGCGCCGCCCTTTCGCATACGTGTGTACGTGTTCACTCATTTAACACCCCCTCCTACAACCACGTTAACCAATTTAGCCATCGACCCAAGTAAGTCGCAATTTAACACCCCATTTCACAACCACGTTAACCAATTTAGCCATCGACCCAAGTAAGTCGCACTTTAACACCCCGTCAACCAATTATATGGTCCGCATCCTCCTCAGTGTTCCCCCGAGGGAAGCTGCGGGCAATTTTTTTGATTGAAGCCTCTTGTTTGGGGATGCATGCGTGACAAATGCGTAATAAACAAAACGCATTTGACTTTTAAGCGGCGACCTGAACATTCTCAGCAGCTGCGGTGGTTGTGACGGGACACAATGCGCGCGGGGGAACACCATATTTCTGGCTATTTTGGACGGCACTTTTTTGGGGGTCACAGTTGATCTGTGTGCGAGAGCTCTGGGTATTTTCGCAACGATGTGACAACATTTCAATATGTGTCCAATGGATGCGCGTTATCTTGATCTTCAGGTTTCGCGCGAGCTGAACGGGCTATCAAAATGTTTGTGTGCTACGTGCCCACATCTTACCCTCGTTGCATCTCTGTATGCGTTTGTACAGAACATATATTAGTGAATCAGTCGTTTATTGTTGCTTTCATGGTATGCTAGCTTCAAGTGTTTATATTTTGTATTACCGTACGCCTTCTTGACTTTCGCCTTATAAAGGGACGCATTGTCCTATCTCGCGCTATGCGGTTGCCGAGACTGCTTAGCGTCTCTACATGTAACGCAGTTTCTTTACTGTATGACTATAAAACGCAGATTTCAAGCCCGTCATTTCGTTTGTCGCCATTTGCTACGCAAAGTGCGTCGGCAGCTACTACGCCGTCGACGACACGACGTGTGACGCGTTGCTGCAGAACGTGCCGGAGTTCTCGGAGGCCTTTCATTGCGCGCGGGGAAAACCCATGATCCCGCGCCAATGGTGCAGACTTCTCTGATAGGAGCCGCTTGTTTGGGGACGCATATACAACAAACGATACAATACGGACTAGATAAAGAAAGCATTCGTTCGACAGTATATATGGGGGGCTAATACTCTCAGGACTTGTGCTGTTTGTGATGAGGCACACAGCGTGCTTTGGAGCATCGCCATATTCGAACTTCCTTCGAAAGACGTTCTTTGAAATACGCGAATTTTGTGGCCTGTGCAAGAGCACTTTGACGATGGTGCTAGCACAGTGAAGTCGCATTCTGTGTACGATGGCTTTACTTTGGCTCATATATAGCCTTCACCGCATGAGCGTACTGCTATAAAATAGTGTAAATGTAACATGTTATTCACATGGTTTCTTTTTTCAACGTGTTTGACCATCAGTGGCTCGGAGTTGTTTTAGCGATACGCTTGCCTCACGTGTTGCGATGTTTAACTAAATTGCGTTAAAGAGCTCATTTCACAGAAATACCGAGGTAGGTGTCGGTGTCATTGGTTGTGAGTGACAAACCTTGTCCATGCCCGGGAAATAGAGGAACATGCAAATGAAATCAAAATATTTGGTTCGAGTGAGAATCTAACCCAGGCCGTTGAGGCATGAGCGGTGAATCGAAGCCAGGTTGGCAGTTGAGAAGTTTATGCGCACAGGGCCCGATTGTGCTTTCGCGTTCTACTCTTGAAGGCGAAGCTCGAGCATCCTCCAAGTTTTCTTGAGTGCCCAGAACCTTCTCGACTTGTTGTCAACAAAGGGATGCGCTGTCATATGCCCGCTGTACCGTTGCAGTTTGCCTCAGCGCTTTGAATGACCCGACGGAGCGTTTCTGCCTTGCTGTTGGACTATTTCGCGCACATATCAGGGAGCCCATTTCTTTGGCGAGCCGAATCGTTTGTCTAGCGCTGCTCTGAGCAGCAACTCAAGACTACAAAGCGTGCTTTGCCCCCTCAAAGGCATTTCTCGTGAAGAAAGAGTAAAAAATTTTATTCTGCAGGCCCAAAGAATAGTCCTCCTTGGGAGGAGCCCTTAGTTCAAGGCCCCATCCCCATTTGCTCACGCACCCCAGTTTCATATCCAATCTCCCAGTTTCATACCCAACCATACAGACTTCTGTCAAATCTTCACATGAAAGAGATGTCCATTACAACGCAATTTATTTTTATGGGTATATGAAAAACGAGAAGGCGGGCTGTGTTAGAACCGGCTGGGATATCTCGTTCTCATGATTTTATTGAGTTCGATAAATGAAAAAAAAAAGTACCATGTGTGGACCACTTCACGACCTTTGCCTGGATGACTGGATCGGAGCTGTCCGACACGGCCTCTCATTGCTCGAGGGAAGTGGAATGGAATATAAAACCTTTATTATGGGGCAGGACAATATTATTGCGCATAATATTGAATAAGCACACAAAACGAAGAGAAAATAGAAGCTATAAAATATATAACGAAATAAAAAAACGCCAGGCCTGCGCGTAAGGCGCAGCGCAGTCGCAGCGAAAGCCAGAGAAGCGGCCTGTCAGAGCCTTTTTTAAACACTCATTGGGTGACTACTGAAAGCACATTTGCTTGGTACCGATTACGGCATTATTATTTTTTTTAGAAGGCCGACATTTACTATGCTAGTCTTAGTCATTTTTCTTGAATATTCTGAGAAGTGTAGTATCCGCTAAACACTTGCAAGGAATTTTGTGCCAATTGTTCATGCAGTGACTGACGACGATCAGGAATTATGCCTGAAGTGGGTATGTGCCACAGTTACTAGGTGAACAAAAGCACAATCATAGTTTTCGCGCAAAATTCCCCAGTGCGAATTTCACTAATGTACCGACAAGACGTCATACCACAGATCATCATCATCAGCCTGACTACGTCCACTGCAGGACAAAGGCCTCTCCCATGTTCCGCCAGTTAACCCGGTCCTGTGCTTGCTGCTGCCAATTTATACCCGCAAACTTCTTAATCTCATCTGCCCACCTAACCTTCTGTCTCCCCCTAACCCGCTTCCCTTCTCTGGGAATCCAGTCAGTTACCCTTAATGACCAGCGGTTATCCTGTCTACGCGCTACATGCCCTGCCCATGTCCATTTCTTCATCTTGATTTCAGCTAAGATATCCTTAACCCCCGTTTGTTCCCTAATCCACTCTGCTCTCTTCTTGTCTCTTAAGGTTGCACCTACCATTTTTCTTTCCATTGCTCGCTGCGTCGTCCTCAATTTAAGCTGAACCCTCTTTGTAAGTCTCCAGGTTTCTGCTCCGTAGCTAAGTACCGGCAAGATACAGCTGTTATATACCTTCCTCTTGAGGGATAGTGGCAATCTACCTGTCATAATTTGAGAGTGCTTGCCAAATGTGCTCCACCCCATTCTTATTCTTCTAGTTACTTCAATCTCGTGGTTCGGCTCTGCGGTTATTACCTGCCCTAAGTAGACATAGTCTTTTACAACTTCAAGTGCACTATTACCTATCTCAAAGCGCTGCTCCTTGCCGAGGTTGTTGTACATTACTTTCGTTTTCTGCAGATTAATTTTAAGACCCACCTTTCTGCTCTCCTTGTCTAACTCCGTAATCATGAGTTGCAATTCGTCCCCCGAGTTACTCAGCAATGCAATGTCATCGGCGAAGCGCAGGTTACTAAGGTATTCTCCATTGACTCTTATCCCTAACTGCTCCCATTCTAGGCTTCTGAAAACCTCCTGTAAGCACGCGGTAAATAGCATTGGGGAAATTGTGTCCCCCTGCCTTACACCCTTCTTGATTGGTATTCTGTTGCTTTCTTTATGAAGCACTATGGTAGCAGTTGATCCCCTGTAGATTTCTTCCAGAATGTTTATATATACTTCATCTACGCCCTGATTCCGCAGTGTTTGCATGACGGCTGATATTTCTACTGAATCAAACGCCTTCTCGTAATCTATGAAGGCTATGTATAGTGGTTGGTTATACTCTGAGCATTTCTCTATTACCTGATTGATAGTATGAATGTGGTCAATTGTTGAGTAGCCTGTTCGAAATCCTGCTTGTTCCTTTGGTTGATTGAATTCTAATGTTTTCTTTACTCTGTTAGCAATTACCTTTGTAAATAGCTTGTATACTACAGAGAGCAAGCTGATCGGCCTGTAATTCTAAGTATCTGTGTAATACCACAGATACTTGGGGGTAACGTACACCGAAACACTTAACTGGAGTCCCCACATAGAAAACATGGCTGCTAAAAGAGCACGTGCTGTAGGGATGCTGCGCAGGCTGATTAATTTTCGTGCCTGTTTGCGTAGAGACGAGCTCGTCATGATTGCACGTACGTTCGACCGATATTAGAATTCGGCTGTTGTTTTCTGGTGCTCCTGCTTATAAAGTTCGACTACTGATTTCGTTAGAACGCGAATTGTTACGCTTATGCCTAGTGGTATACCTAAATATGTTGCAAACAATATCCTACTTGAGGAGTCCCGCCTGCTTTCTCTTATCAAAATATTTTATATTTTAACGGTACGAACATTCTCAAAGATCTATAAATCACCTCAGAGGAGGTCACAGTATGTGTTCATCAACCAGAAGGCCTCATTTTCAACCACCAATTGTCCAAATTATTGTGCTCTCAAGTTATTTTTCTCCAGAAACTTTTGGACCCCTTAAGAGTTAGCCATTGGGAAATACTTGTACTCAGCTCTGTAGATGCAACTAGAATTGAATTTCGTGATGTATACGCTGTCACAGGTCCCGTTAATTCGGGAGGCGATCGCCGGGCTAATTCCAAGGGCCGAAGTATCGGCCCCCCGAACCGCACCACAAAAGCGTGGACAATTTAGAAGTGGTCCTTTTTGGCGCGCCAGCGGACGCCGGCTGTGGCCCAAAGAACAAGTCAGAGCCGAGAGTTTATAAACAAAACAAAATTATATTCTCAATAATGGCAGATCGAAAACAATACACAAGAATGCACACTCCACAATAGTTGAATACAATATGTCACCAATCAAACAACGTACTACACAGTACAATCAGCCACACTAGAAACAACGGACACAGACAACAATACGCACTACAATGCAGTCGCATGCATTGAACAACCAAGACACTTAAAGACTAAAGAGATAGAAAGCCTATTCAGTCGAAAGTTCTTGTAACAAAAGTCTGGATGATACTGCCACGTTCCATTTCCCAAGTTCTTGTTATCGTCCCAAAACACCACACGATTCTCAGAGCAAACCGCGCCTGCAGTTTTCGAGAAGGTTCCGGGCTGTAGTAGATCATTTCGATAAGATCACGCCCACTGTGCGAACGGTACAGACTGTTCTAGAACCTACGCCACCGCCAGCGATAACGCTAGAACATTCGACGTCAGTTGTTGATCGAAGGCCGACGCTCCGTTCGCCGCTATCAGTCTGAGACTGCTATCTCTGCGAGACTGCTGCTGTAATTGGACTTTCTGTTTACCGGGCACAGGTTCGCCCAAATAAACAGTTAAATCCCAACAAGAAGTCTCCTGTCTTCGGCCACGTCACGACCCCGTGACAATACTCTTCCGAGAATCACTCACTCAAAGTCCAGCGTTGTTGTCGTTCCACTGCCCCCGAAGTTTCTCTTCCAGGAAACCTCGCGTCGGTTGTTGTTCCGCTGCCCCCGAAGTTTCTCTTCCAGGAAACCTCGCGTCTTCACTTGGCCGCTCTCCAAGCTTCAAACTTCTTCGCCGGATACACGTCGGCTTTACACTCGCAGCTGTTGCCACGCGTCTTCGCTCGATAGCGGTAGACACACACTCTTGCCTGTAGCTCGAGTCGTCACCCCTCAGGTGGAAATCCTCTTCTTCTCCTCCTTTGTCACGGAAGACAAAAGGCTTCGCCCACAAGGCGGTACACCCTACGCTCTCTGGCGCATATTTTCTTCTTCTCCTGCTTTGTCACTACGGACAAAACCTTCACCGAAAGACGCGGCGGGATACCCTACGCACTCTGGCGTTAACTTCCTTCTTCTCCTGATCTCCCATCTCGGCTGCTCGATTAAATACCTTCCACGTGAGATTCCAGAAAATTCTCATCATTTCGTCGGCGCGATGCGCAGCGAAGGTTGGGGGAAAGGGCGAGACGATACGGGGGGGCCGTCCGCGACGGATGACTCAACCCGGCATCACCACGCCCCTTTCCTTCGAGAAATTTCGAGGGCTTGCTCGGCCGCCGATGTGGGGTGAGGAGGTTCGTCGGCGAACCTACACTTCCGAGGGGAGAGGGACGCGTGCCCGGGGAGTCTTTGGATGCTTGTTTTCTTTTTTTATCGTTGACCTCGCGGCCTCACTCCAGCGTTTCATCGCGGGAATTTGGCGGCGCGCCCTTTTTTGAGCGCTCGTTTTCTGACATACGCCAAGGATGCAAAAAATTTACCATATCAGTATATAAATGGCATTTTGGAAGATAATTTGGCCAATCTAAAAACATCCATTGTGATAGCGACTGACGCTTCCGTTTACGAAGAGAAGGCAGGCGTAGGATTCGTATCATCATCTCTAGATTGGGCTTTCTCAATTCCATTACCCGACTTTACCCCTATTTGCCAAGCTGAGCTACTGGCAATAGTTGTAGCATTGCGTAAATTGCCCCACGGTCTATTAGCGGTGGTTCTAACAGACTGTCGCTCTGTCTGCGCTACCTTAAGCGCACCAACTTTTTCGCGTACCTTAGAGACATTCTACTCGCTCATTCACAGACATGTGCGACTCGTTCGACTAGTTTGGGTACCAGGCCATAGAGGTTTAGCTCTCAATGAGCAGGCAGATGCACTAGCTGTATCTTCCTGTGATGGTCCTGTTCTACCTATTTTGCCTACATCTGAATATACCACAGCAGCACGCTTTGAAAAACTTACAACGGTCAATAGCTTCGAAAAAAAAAACTCCTCTGTTTTTATCTATAGCCCGCATCACCTCCAAGACGGAGAACATGCTTAGGCTCATACTCAGGGTCTCGAACCGCAGGGGTGGGCTGAGCGAGAGCAATCTTCTTCGGCTCTATCATGCATTTCTCATGAGCCACATTAATTATGTCGCTTCGGCGTTGCGCTGGTCCAAAAGAGAAGAGGCAAGAATTGATACACTAATGCGCAAAAGCATAAAGCGAGTTCTAGGCTTGCCTATCCACACTAGCACCGAGAAGCTCCTACAATTGGGCATGCATAACTCCTTCTCGGAGGTGATCGAGGCCCAGCAGATGGCTCAGGTCGTGCAACTATCGTCCTCGAGGGCTGGTAGGCGCATCCTGGAATCCATAGGCTGCGGTCCTACGGCGACTAACCAGCGTAAAGTAACACTACCACCCTCGATCAGAGGCACGTTTTCGGTAGCTCCACTTCCAAGAAATGTCCACCCATAATAAAACGTAGGGCGCCGCATAGCTCGGGCCCGTTCCTTATTAAAATCAGTTGCAAACAGACCGCATCTCGCGACCTTTGTCGATGCAGCCCAGTGCGGGCGTTCGGATCGCTTCGCAGTGGTCTCGGTCGATCATAGTGGCACACTCCTATGCTCTGCCTCGGTTAGAAAGGTTTCGGCAATGGTGGCTGAGCAAATCGCCATCGCCATAGCAATGAAGGACCCATCGCGTCCTAATGTCTTTACAGATTCGCGTTCCGCAGCTAGGGCTTTCGCCTCGGGCTCGATCTCGCGTGAGGCAGCGACCATCCTCGGCTGTGAGGGGGCTGCCGAGTTTCACACCATAACATGGTTCCCGGCCCACATGGGGGCCAACATACATCCTGATGTCCCCAACGCCAATGAGTTTGCCCATGACCGTGCGCGAGGTATCGCTCACCGCGGCGGTCCCGGCGGATTCGCAGGCGGGGACGCCGGAAGATACAGGGACTCGCTACTCACTTTCCACGAGATCATGACTCATTATCATCTATCTCGGAGGGCTTTTCTACTTCCTCATCCTACACTTACGCGACCGCAAGCATCGGCCTACAGGATGCTCCAAACGGGGTCTTTCCCTTCGCGAGGCAGGTTCATTCATTTTTCGCCCAACATCGAGCCGCATTGTCCGGACTGCAGAGAGGCGTATTGCTCATTACCTCATATGCTCTGGCAATGTCCTGCGTTACGTGACGCAGAGTTCAACAAAGAAGAGGACTGGGAGGAAGCCCTTAACAGCGGCGACCTCTTGGTTCAACTTCGGGCTGTCCAGAGGGCCTGCGAGAGGGTGGAGGGCCACGGTCTTCCGGTCCCTACGTGGGAGCGGCCTGCGACTGCTACGGATTCCCCCTAAACGGGGCCGTTACCACGCAGTTCCTCAGGACCTGAATAAAGTTCTTTGTCTGTCTGTCTGTCTGTCCTCTGTTTTTATCAGACTATCCACAGCTAAAGTTCTCTTGGAAGAACAAGTGATGTTGATCAAGAAAGGAGGAAGTAATGATAACAATGCTGCGTTGCCGAGTCCCTTCATGGAACTTTTACCTTCACAGGTCGGATCTGGCAAGGTCACCTTTACGCTTTCACTGTGATGAGAGTAAATCTTTAGAGAACTTCTTTTTGTCACGCCGAATATTTTAAAGTCAAAGAAAAAGGCTACTAGAAGAACCCCTACGAAAGTGTTGTGTTCCAAGCACCCCTGTGTCACAAGCGAGCCTCTGAACCCGCGAAGGACCGGTTGCTGAAACTGCTTCCAGATGTTGATTCCTCCCCTTCCCCCGCTCGGCGCAATCGAGCCACCGTCGTTTCCCCCGGCAGTTCGGCCGCCGCCTCCATCCGAATAGGAATAAACTTGTTTTTAACTGTTCGAGGCTGCCTGAGCTTTTTGGACTACCGCGACCTACGCGTACGTCTATGGGCCGATGACAACACCGGACATAACAGAAAGTTAGACTGAAACTTGTCACTTCCGGTGATTCTCTCACTTGGCGCAATCTCATTTGGTTTTAGCCACAGGAGCGTTTTTACCGCTGTTACAAATTTCTTACGAAAGTCTAAAGAAATGCTAAACATAGCTAAATTCAGTTGTTTTATAGGTAGGTGTCTTTTTTTCTGTTTTTTTGTGCTTATTATGCTATCCTTTTCAAAGTTTTTACTGTGTTTTGAAGTCGTACAACTTTAAATTAATACCTGTAAGACCTAATGAATTCCACACTTCCCTTCAAAAGTGAATTAGTTTATGAAACAAGGCATCGCCCTATTTATGGCCTATCCGCTTAGGTTGGTTGCGCCACGTTTTTGAGAAACCAACCAACCAACAAGCTTTTTTAATGAGTTAGAGCATTGGACGACCCACTCGTTATGCTATACGCACTGTGCGACGACAGGTTACTCTTTTGCTGTTTTAAAACGTTTTATAAGTGGTATTAAAGCGATTGCTTTCCCGAAATCAGGCCTGTATAATGAAAGTCTGCCAACAAGTCCAAAGCATTGGTGTGGATCAGTAGTAGAATACTGAACTGGCATCCAGTGGACCAGGTTTCGATCCCCACTGTGTCATTGGCACTAGGTTACTTTTTTTATTTTGTGTGGTGGTAACGTACACCGGCGGCGGCGGCGGACAACAACGGTGGCGCGTGACCAGAGTAGTTTTCTCATAACAGCTTTCGCTGTAAAAAATGAACGGTAGTGCTGTGTACCACTTTATTGATAATGGAGATGGCCGAAGCTATTCGCGAAGGTCACGGTCGCAATTCGTGTCCTACGGCTCAGCTTCCTCCAAAAAACCACGTCGTCTTTAGTGTGATCGACATCACCAAATCGTCTTGCGCAAGCACGTGCCGCGAGCTACACGAAGAAGAAAAGCCTCGCGCAGCGAACGAGGACACCGTCGGATTCGCCTCGGGGCACGCCGTCCCGCGAGAAGACACGTCCAGCGTGCACACATCTAAATCCAGGCATTCTTGTTAGCTTACCAGGCTCGTCATCCACTCACAGCGTTGAGACGGCTGCACCCGATTGAGGGAGGGGAGACGTTCGAGGTATAGTTACGCAGCCTATCTTCCTGTGCACTAGATCGTGTGTTCAAATCTACTCTGGAAACTCCGTAGGTCCTGCCCGGAACCGTCCAGCCACGGCTGACGTACGCTGCAGTCGCGAACAGCGTCAAAGTTGCTGCTTAGCAAGCTCTTCGACTGCATCGCTAGAGCAGTCCTTCATTATGGCGTCTCCCGTCAAGCCAGATAATTCGCAAGGCCCAGAAGCTGGCCAAGAACTGCCTCAAGAAGCAGGTACTTAACCTCGTCGATCACAGAATTATAGGCTAAGGGGTACTCTGACGAAGTCATTGTCCACAAATTACGAAATAATGGGGACAGCTGAATGTTTGAAACTGTTTTTTTTATTTGTCACGTCGCACCTATACGGTACACCTCGTTATATTGTTATGGATACATTAGAACGTTTTTACAGGGTGCTTAGCACATTGGTATAGACTGGGTCTTTCCTGTAGCCTCTTTGAAACCACCAAGGAGTTTCTTCATTCGCCACATTTTGTTGCCCAAACATACGTAGACCGGGAGGTATACGTTATACCGCACCATTCGTGCGTAAGAAGAGCTATCTTGGAAATGTCGCGTTATATATACAGGCACCTAGGAACGAAATTCTTTTTTTCTTCGACAGACTCTACTCCTCCAGTCGATGATCCACCCCGACATGGCATCCGACACGTGGTCGACCAGGCAGAAAAGGACGGCGGGCGCAAAGCACCCAATGAGCCGCAGCACTCTGTCGGTATCTCCAGGAGAGCATCCGACGAAATAAATCCACGAAGTGTCCGACGAGTGGCCGCTTATAAACAGCCTCCACAGCCGCAGCATTCTCGGGCCATGCCGTCCTTGCTGGACTTGTCGGGTCGAGGCAGCCACATGGAGTCCCACACGCGCTACAACAGCACCGCGGGTAACATTGGTACGCCGAGCACATGTGGGGCCATGCACAAAGCATCGTTCTTGTACGCAGGTTCTGGCAATGATAGCTGCCGCCGCACGTGTTTGCCACCTGCTGTCGTTGCCGCAGCGGCGGCGGCCCTCAACACTCCGTCGTCGGCGCGCCGGACATCAATAGGCAGTCGCTCTTCGAGTGGAGTCATGGTGCGTTCGCACTTGTTAAGTCTTTCATTGCTTGCTAAGCTGCCCCCAACACTCACTTTCCGGTGCGCGTATTTGGGTCATCGTAGGGACACATATCTCTGTTTTCACATATTTGTGAGGTGACCTTACGGTGTTGGCGTGTAGCTTGTACCGTAGTCGCACAGGCTACCGTATGAAATGACCTCCACCCTAGCACTCTTGCTTTTCGTACGCAAATTCCTGGCTATGCCACTGTCCACGTTATATGACAAAACTCTACTCCCACTAATTTTCTGACACACCTAGCCCTTTCCGGATCTAAACATCACAGCGAATCTTCTTCGTCTACCCTTTTCTCCTGCCTACATCGACAGAAACCTTCGACCATGATCTGTTACACCGTGGTCGCCGTGCTGTGCTTGCTGGTGTCTCTGACCGTGCTCTTCTTCTTGCTGTCGTCGCTCCTGGACAGCAGTGACCCGAGCCAACCATCCACGTGCACAACCCACGCATGCCGCGAGTACGCTGCGCGGCTAATTTCTTCGATCAACTCGTCGGTGGACCCGTGCCACAGCTTCACGCGCTTTGTGTGCGACGGCTGGCGGCGTCGCCAATTGTTTGGCGTCCAAGAGGAAGCCTTCGGCGCCGCCAACGAGAGGATCGCGCGCATCGTGCGCTCTATTGACGTGCCCTCTACGGGACAGAACCTGCTCCAGAGGGCGGCAATGTTGTACAAGTACGTTTGTCACCAGTTGGGTGTTTCTAAGATATTTATTTTAGATATAAACTTTGAGATAGAGTGACTGTTAGAACTATATAAATGTTTTTGGTGTTAGGTAACACTAGACATATCCCTCTGTGTCGCCAACCTTTGTGCTTGGTCTTAAAAACTTGATATCAGGGTCATCTGTAATCAAGCGTCTGCAATCAAGGCGCGACGTTTTCCCTCGTAACCGATAAGCGTGGTGCTCCTGAAGTTTGACATGTTTGTCCCGCGATACTTTTTTTATGTAACCATGGCATGAATTCACTAAACGAGCCAATAGCCCGATGAATTGACCACCGCAAGAACTTTTCAAATTCATCCAGTACGAGCAGAGTTACAAAGATTTGTCACACGCTACGATTGTTTTCTCTCTCCTCTCGTCCCGACGAAAGCGTTGAAAGCTACGCTGGAAGGAATGGCACGGGGAAATAAAGTAAGACACGTGCGCCTTTTCATCTTGAGCATTTTTAAATGCGAATGGATTTTTTAGTCGGTCTATGTCAGGCATCCGGCGACGTCCGCGCGCTGGCAGGTGTTACCTCTCCGTTCTCCCTCTCCCACAGCAACAGCTGCGAGCTTATCCTCGCCCCTTGCAACCGGAGCAATTGATGCGAGAGAGTGTAGAAGAGGATAGGTGCAGTGCTTCGCCGGTCGCTCTCTTTCCTCCCTGCACCCCTTTCTCCAGTCCGCTCGCGCCTCATTGTTGACCGTTAGCTGCCTGGGCGCTTTTCAAGAACATTTGAAAATGTGTACTCTAGACACCGCTGTGAAACGCCAACGCCGAGCCGAGAACGCTGGCGCCCCACTCTCCCGTCCGCTCACTCCTCACTCTCGGCCGTTCAGAGTCTGGACGCTTCTCAAGGTGATGGCAGAAGTCGGTGAAGGCGAATGTCTGACAACAACGGTACCCTCTTTCGGCGCAAGACATGCATTCGCATTTACTCACGATTACCTTCGCAGAAGTGGGGACATTTTCTTCTCTTTCTTTTTTCTTCGAACGTACGGATTTTAAGTGCGATCGCGCGCGCGCGCGTGGACAGGTTGCAGCTTTTCGTGGAGGCCTGGTAATTGCCGAGTGCCTCATGCTCAATTCAGCCAATGGCGATGCTATGAGTCATGACGCAGTGATTTTTGAGCTTGTAGCATCATTCTTCGAGAGAATAGAAAGCGATTTTTAGTCAACTTTGAGAAATTATTCTAAATTCCAGGGCGCGTGCTGCGCTATAGAATTTGGCTCGAATGTCCTCAGAAGCCTCGATTGACGATTCGCAGCGTTTTCTGGCCACGCTCGAAAAGTGAGACAGGGCCTCTTCAACATTACGAGCAGGAACTGCGCCACCCGTAGTTTTAAAGGGCCAGTCAACAGGCTCCAGAACGCACAGGAAAAGCTCGCGCATCTTTCGTACGCCTAACCATTCTTCATCCATGCGCGATGACGTCAACTCGGTGATCGGCAACGTAGACCAAGTTACTGTTTATGGATACCTGGTTTAGACCAATCAACGAGCTGCGTACTACGTCACGTCGCCGAACGCTGAGGTGACGTCACTGCGCGTTGAAAGAGGTTGGTCACGCGCGTTTCGGAGCCTATCGGCTGGCCCTTTAAGAAGAACGTGCCAAACTTATAGAGAATCAATCGTATCGGTTTGTACGTGAGAAAGATTGTACTTGAGAAGAACCGCACGCAGGGGCTGCATCGCGAACCGGCCACGGTGGACAAGTGGTTAAGGTACTCGACTGCTAGCTTTCGGATCGTGGGTCCGAATCCCGGTGGCGGCCACCGCATTTTTGATGGTATCGAAAATGCTTGAAGCTCTTTGTACTTAGATTAAGTGCACGTTAAAACCATATAGGCGGCTAAAATTACCGGAGCCCTCCACTACGAAGTTTGTCCGACATACCCTAGTTTCGATATGTTAACACCCCCCCCCCCCCTACTGTTATCAGGAGCTGCCTCGCCGTGTTGACGACACCAACGGGTGAGCTCAACGCCGTGAAGTCTGCACTTCGCGCCGCCGGCGTAATGTGGCCTCACCGACCGCCTCCCGTGGGAAAAAGGGACCTGTTGCGCATGATGTTCCACTGCGACTACACGCTGGGATGGAGCGCCGTGTTTCGAGTGGACCCCGAGCTGTACCAGAACGCGACCAAAGCATATGTGCTCACCGACTCGGGCTTCAACTTCGTCGTGCGCAAGTACAACGAGCGCAGCACGGAGGCGCACCGCGTACACTATTTCAGCCGTCTTCGGAACGCGTTCAGGGACACGGAGGAAGGAGTGGCGGACGTCGTTACCTTTGAGGTGAGCAAGTTACTAACGCCACACTGCAGCTGACGTTATACCACGCTCAAGATTACGCTCGCATGGGCTGTAACACTACGCGCATGTGAAACCTTACCAAAATATATATTAGTTGAACGACCAAGATAACATAACACGTCTAGAACCTTCTAGTTTATTTTTCTTTTGTTTTTGCTGTACGTCAGCTGATCGTACCAGACGGCCAGTGTCAATGCACCGTGGTGTCTGTGCTTGCTATCCGATTCTGATAAGTCGTTGCAGCGCCTCCATTCCGCTGATCCCATTTTCAGAAATGTGATCTCTGATTTCCTGCTATACACTGACTTGGTGTTGCCATATAGCATCCTCTTTATTCAATTGCGGTGTTTTAATATATGTGACAATCTGTAATAACCAGCAGACTTCCCAACCTGCGGTGGTCTTTCCAGCAGTAACCATGTTGTCAACTATACGTTGTCGGTTAAGGTACCAGTGAAGCGAGCGTTAGGTCATTTGGGGTGAGACACGAAAATCGTCTGTCCTGTCGCAACGCTTTGCTGTGGTGTAACACGCACATATCATCGCACGCTTCTCGCATATCTGTAGCTTGTATTCTACTGCACATAACAGTAGACTGGGAATCGATTACTATCGCACGTAAGATACAAACGAGGATTAGCACTTATCAATGGAATCCGCTGTGATGGAGCCGTTGGTTAGGGTGCTTGGCTGCAGGCAATAAGGTCGCGGGTTCGATCGCGGCTGCAGTCATCACATTTCGACGTAGACGAAGTGGTAGGAGCCCGTGTACTGTGGGATGTCGGAGCACGCCGAACACCACCACAAGGTCGAAATTTCCGGAACCCTCCACTACATACGGAGTCTCGTAATCATGTCGTAATTTGAAGTCGTAAAACCCCAGATATCGTCAATATATTATTATTATTATTATTTTATATTATTATTATTATTATTATTATTATTATTATTATTATTATTATTATTATTATTATTATTATTATTATTATTATTATTATTATTGCCCGCCCTCTAAAGAGTCATCGGCTCCTCAAAACAATTTATGAATAATGTTCATCGACTGACTGACTGACCCTGGAACGTGCTTTAACTGGGCCATACGTAGCGACATCGTTATCAAGCAGTTCTCATCGATCGCAAAGCAGTTATCATGCGGCCGAAACATTTAAAGGCGCAGTTGAAATTTCAACTTTCTAGTACAACACGTTTTCGGGCTAGTTGGTGCATCGAGGTGCGTTCCTGTTTTGTAGATGCGAAGCAGCTTAGGGTCGTGCTCAATCCGGTGTGTGGCGTGACCATTCTTAATTCGCATGTGCGTCCACTCCTCCCTCTCTCGCCTCGCAACGCGGACGCAAGGAGCGTCTGCTAACTTACTCTCGCCTCTTTTCTTTTTTAAGCATTCCTCCCCGCGGCGTTTACACTACCATTGCGCATGCGCCTTCCTTCCCCTCTTTCTCCTAAGCTCCCCCTCTCGCCTCGCAAAGCCTACGCAGGCAGCGTCTGCAAGAGAGTTTCTTGATTGAAAAAAAATTGCAGCATATCCACGGAGTGAATGATGGAGAGTGGGGCGAAAAATTCGTCCGTCCATTCGTTCTTGCTTCCGTCCGTCCATGCGTCCGTCAGTGTGACCGTCCACGCGTTCATCAGCCCGTCCGTGCGTGCGTTTGTTCGTGCGTCCGTCCTTGCGTTCGTCCATGCATCCGCCCCTGTGTCCGTTCATGCGTCCATCCATGCGTCTGTTTGTGTGTCCGTTCGTCCATCTATTCAACACTCCAAGTACCACCATCTCGCATCTTTTCATCATATATTCCCCATATAGAAGCACCGCCATCCAGCGGACATTCAAAGGACCAAACGAGAGGTGGCACACGCACACTTTCGTACGGCTTGCGCTTCGGGTCTACTTCCCACCTTTAACCACCTCGAGTTCATGGTTTATACTAGTTAATTGTATTCATGGAACTGGAGCTCAACGATCGCTAAACCTTTCTAAAACTAAGGAGGTTACACCCAGTGAGTATAACGTAGACCCCCTTTCTTGTCAGATAGTGCTCAATGTACATGCCAATGGCTGCTAATGGGGATCGCAACTAAAAGCCGAATGCTCCTGTCTCTCATTCCCCATTAGCAGCCATTGGCATGTACATTGAGCACTATTTTTTATTGTTCAAAAACGCACAGAAGAAATCTCTCGCCGGCACCACCTTGGAGATCAAAATGTTATACTTGTTACACACTACAACGGCTACGAGGGACGAACAGGTGCCGATATAAGGAGCTTCGCCCCTAAAATTATGCGAGTCGTGGGCCATACGGCACCATAGCTCGTGCTGCGTCTGCTTCGTCTCGCTGGCGATTAAGACGCCTCGGGGGCACGCACGCTAGATTTAGATTTTTGGGCCTTGGGTAAAGAAGAACACAAGAGCCTTGGATTGGCGTTGGTTCTGTGCATGTGCCCTGGCGCGTCGCAAGCTTCTTGGGTCCTCAAGCTTCCCGGGACCTCCCTTTCTCAAACTCTCTAATAAAGATTCGCAGCCTGCACGCTTACTAAAAGCGGACTGCGAGTATCTGTGTCCCATCAGAGTCTTCAGTCTCTCATTGCCCATTAGTAGAGATTGACATGCTCCAGTAGAAAACACCGGTCCATCACTGCGTGCTTTGTGCCTCCCCAGGCTTCTTTCCTGCGCAACGCCGCGATGTGTGCAAGCGTCAATGTCGCCGACATTGTAAGCGTTAGCGCCCGCTGCTTCTCTTCTGCACATGATTCCCTTTAGCGGGAAATGGTGTAATTCTTTTTCAGTTTCCTGTGATCGATCGTTCTGGCGGGACATATGTTTCCTCGACACAGTCACAAACTGGTCTTTTTATATATTATCGGCTTTCCCGAAAATCTCCCTTTTGACCTTTTGTGATCCCAATATACCATTTTGAGCATAAAGATAGGTGGAGGAGGGGGGGGGGGCATGTTCCTTAGCTTGTACTGATAGCTTCATATTCGGGTCATACAGTATGCGGGAGAAGCCACCAGTGCCCCCGGTTTCTTGGCTGCATAATGGGGCCATCTCTCGCCTTTGATAATTTTATAGTCAGTCAGTCAGTCAGTCAGTCAATGAACTTTATTGAAAAATTGTCCTGAGGAGCCGATTCCCCTCAAGAGGGAGGGTCGGCTGCGGGCCGCACCCACGTGGGGACAGGAAGAGCGAGCCCCTCCGCCAAATTGCGGGCCCTCTGGACAGCCCGGATTTGGACCTCTCGGTCCGAGCTGGTAATTGCCGTCCTCCAGGCAGCTACTGTGCTGAGAGGCTCGCCATCGCGCAGCGCCGCGCATTGCCAGAGCATGTGGGGTAACGTGCAACGCCTCTCTTCGCAATGAGGGCATTGCGGCTTTATGCTGTCGATAAACTTGCTGTACACTAAAGGCGACGGGTAAGTACCCGTTTGCAGCATTCTTAAAGTGACTGACTGAGCCCTAGAGAGTTGCGGGTGCGGGAGCGGAAAGCTACGCCTGGCCTAATTTTATAGAATAAAGGGTCACAGCAATTTTCAGACGGGAACTCAAGAAGAGAGGAACGGACAGGGCAAGGCTTGTTTTTCCCATCTTGTGCTCTCGTCTGAAACTTGCTGGAACCTTCTAGTATCACATAGTGTACCAACTGGCCGAGAAAACCACACTGCTAAGCTGCTTATGGTATCACGTTTTCACTGGTTCACTCACTCAACTCTGTCTCTCCTCTTTCCGCAGGAGATGCAACAGCTGGAGGACAAGATGTTCGATCCACTGATTGCAGATTTCTACAGGAACGCGCCGAACGTCACCACGGTTCCGCATGACGTGGTGTACAGCCCATCGGCCAACCTGTCAATGGACCGGTGGCTGGAGGTCATGAAGCGGGAAGGAGTGGTAATAGTCGGAAAAGTTGAATTTCGCACGTGGAACATGGCCTTCTTTAGCACCTTCGTCAACCTGTTGGCACGTCACGGGGAACTGGACATGTACGCCTACGTGTCTTGGTGCACGGTGCAGGTGCGATAAGTCAAGTTATGCCTGGTTTCTAGACTCTAACCTGTCGACAATAAGTTAGTGTAGTACAAAAATGGCTGCCTCATTCAAAAACATACACACACAGTACCAGAGAATACGCGCCCACACGCATGCAGGACCAGGATCTTTGAATACACGCATGTAGTACAAGGGTTCATCACTTTTCTCCCATGGGTGATTATATCGATGGGTCGATGAATGAATGAATGAGTGAATGAATGAATGAATGAATGGATGGATAGATGTTATGAGTGACTTCTTTTATGTCATGCATTGCGTCTGCAGCGTCTAGAACGCTTATGGCGTCGCGTGTCTCAGGGAGCCATCATACGCACGCCTCTGTGCCACCAGCTCCCTAGCCCTTCTAGGTACGCCACGCCGCGGCACGGCAGCTGCAGGCACTATATAAAGTTAACTGGTGAGTTGAACGACCAATTCTGTAACGTATTAAAAGTGCCTGATATTCTTACTTAACCACAAACTTTAGGGGCAGAAGGAGTGGAATGTGTACTTCGGACATTTGACACCACATCTGCTCGTAAAATTCACAAGCTTTCCAATGTCCTTCACAACCAATTATTTACCATTTCAGTCGTTAAAACTTGTAGTTATAGAAAAAACGAGCGTCTCACGTACTCCGCAGGTGGCAGCACTATTTGCCAACGGCGAGCTCATCGTTAACTTTTACGGGCACCCACAGCGAGCGCTGATCTTGCACGGCGCCTTCTGCCTAAGCCGTGCCTATATCGCTGCTGGCAAGACGCTGCTGAACAACTACGCCCGTGAGATACTACCTGTGGTGGCGCGCTCCTACGCAGAAACCCTCTCGCTGAACGTGCAAATGGCATTTTTGGAACGCCTGAACACCTGGGCGGACTACGATGCCGACTTGCGAATGATGAGGTACGGCATTTGTCGATGAGCTCTGTAGAAAAGGCTGGGAGAGGCACACTTACGGAAGGTAATTTAGATGCCTAAGCATTTTTACGCCTACTCAGCGAGGAAATTGTTCGTCCGCCTAGCTGTCACAAAAATAAAGAAGCAGTATCTGTAATAAAATTACTTGTAAATCAAATTTTTGTTGTCAATGCAAAATTCGAACCCTTTTGAATACCCCTTATTTGAACACCCCTTATGCTCCTTAGGTGACGGTCTTAACTGGGTTCTGGGTCGTACTCATATACTTGCGAAATGTGAATATTTCGCAACCCTATGTATTAGTCGTGCTGGTGACAAAAGTATAATAAACTAAGGGAACAGCTGTGAAGTTGTTCTTTCAGCAGCTGTTTCGGGTAAAATAACAACTGCAACAACTTTTAGCAGCTGTTTAGCGGTTGTTCAAGTAATTTTGTGATGGGGCAATAAAGGCCCTTGTAGGACGACCTGTAATGTCGACGTCGAGAGTTGTAATGGTCATGAGAATTTCGGCAGGCCTGGAGTATTCGCGCTCTGTGACAATTTAAAGCCCAAGACGCGTTTCGATTATTGCAGTGTGCGCCCTCTTTTGAGCTGTTCCACATGCCAAGAAGGCTGCCAAGATGAAATATTGCACGCTGATGGCCCGCGAAAACAAAGTTTAGGGAACTTCAGAAATGTATTATTTTCTATACGGTAAAAGTCTACGCTTACGCATCACCTCGACAATTCAGAACGGAGATTTTTTTTTCTACGTACATTGCTGATACCTAATCGTCGTGTTATGGTAGAAGTCAGTGTAGACAGGTAAATGCATGCGAACACGTGGAACTACGTCGTCGCGAAAACGCTTCAAGCATGGTGGTTCTTGGTGGAGAAGAAGGCAAATTTATCGCCGAATCAATAATGAGTTTAGATTCTAGCGTCGTCTTTGTGAGCCCCGACACCTGCCACTTTCGCGTTTCTGAGACTCTGGTCTCGAAGCGGATTTCTCGGCCCATAGTTGGGCTGGCAGGCTCGAGTGGAGGCTGACAGTGCTGTCCACTAGCGCGAGCGAAGGCTGGCGGAGGAAGAGATGAAGGGATTTACGCTGTCTGAATTCTTCATTGAGTGCTCACAACTCTCATAGCACGAGAATCAGCGTGACAGACTCGCCACGGAGTCTGCATCTGTTCGTCGTGTAGTACACATCTGGATACGTGGCGTGCATGAGTCTAGGGCTTGGTTTGATTTGTTGCGGCTTCTTCAAGCCAGAATTGTTACACAATTGTCATTTTCTATGAATTAACTTGTAATTATCTGTAGCGTACCGCTTGTGTCCTGCCTGACCCTAGCGTGAGAGAATGTGTATAGGCGTATATGTGAAACTGGTAGTGCGTCGTCATGTCGTTGAATCTGGTCTTGTAATCTTCGCACGCCTACACGTTTTAGTACGAGACTCAGGAGGTAGAAGAGACTTTCAGTGAGCACTTCTATACTTTTTTTTTATTTGGGATACAACAGCACTGTGCAGTGCTAGTGCTAACTATATCCGTGCGGCCTGCATGGAAAAGTCTCAACATTATTGGGTCTCTCGAAAAATCTTGACCTGTTTCTTTTTTGGCCGCAGTATATTACTCGTCACAACATGCAGGACACATTGCTTGCTGCAGCGTTTGACAAATATTTTGTCTATTATTGATGAGCCTCTGTATCGGCTCGAACAGCAGTTTGGAAATTTATTTTAATGTGCGTTAAAGAACTCTTCTCGTTTTTAAAATGCATTCTATAAATAAAAGTTGAAACCACTGACATGTGAATATTCTGACTTTGTGATAGCGCCTTCCGTATCCTTCCACCTTCCGATGCTGTATCACAGTGCTTTTCATGATAATGAAACAGCTTCACGAGTGTCATCGCTACATTGAGTATTGTTTTACATTCGTTATGGGTCAACTATTTCGCTTGGTTACCGGAGCTGTGTGTTGTAGTACTTATACAACCCTGTCTAAGTCCGAGTATGTTTTTCGACGCGTATCATTTCATTAAGAAACCTCTTACTTCAGACAGTTGTAGCTCTCTCTTTCCATAGGTGACTTCCGAGTCTGAATGTATTAACGCTTTGCAGGTCGTGGAATTCCACCTCGCTGTCTTTCAGCATCTTTGCTCCGAAGCCCGAGGTTGACTTCGACGACGTCATCGTTGGAGAGATGGGTGACTCGTTCCTGCAGAACTGGCGCAACGCTTGGTTATCGCGTAGCTTCTTCCGCGGCTTCGACATCAAGATTGCCATAACGGCCATCGAGACGTTGGCGTTCTCTTCCGACCTCGAGTATAGAAAGGGCTACATCTTACTGCCGTACGTCTTCTCGTTTCCTTACTACGACATGAACGCCATGAACGCCATTAACTACGGGGGCTTTGGAACTCAGGTTGGTAATGCTTGGCGTATAGGTTGAAAATTGTAGCTCACGCGTCTGACGTACCCATTACCTCTCCCCTCACTTTGACGCTATAACGCCAAAGAGCTCGTTTCGCAGAATTTCCGGCGTCGGCTTCATTTGTTGTGAGCGAAAAAAACATTTTAGCGTGACTGGAAAATCGAGAAAGATGCAAGTAAGATAAAAAATGAAATTTGGGGCTGTTCGGGGGTATCTGGCATTAGGGTGTTATACCACACTGTAGAGTATCTGCTTGTAAGCACAGTGACAATAGCTTTTCTGATTGGAAATTCAGCGAAAGCAACTTTCATGCTTTACAAGCACAAGCGTCCTGTATACATGTTTCACAATAAAACATGAAGGATTGCTCCAATAATGCGGTACAAGCATTCATCGGGCGTAAGAACGTGGTGTTCATTACGATCAGCGTGGGGATCATCACGATCAGCGCACAAAAAACGAAAAAAAAAAGTGCGCGACACAAGCGCTGTCTAAAACAGTTAGGCAGCGCTTGTGTCGTGCACTTTCTGAAGTTTTAAGTTCATGTGAAGCATTTCTTAGCAAACTTCGTTGACGTTGCCCGTATCTTTCTATCTATCTAGCCGGCTCCGATTTTTAGCTCTCCGGGCCGTTTCGATAATAGGACATATACCAAATTTTGTATGGCATAACATTACTGTATGGTGAGCATAAATGACTAGTCGTAACATGAAATTCATGGCGCGTATGTCATGAATGTCATGATTTACACGTCATGGTCTTGCTGCTCTTGCACTGGTTTCGTTCACATGACATATTGAAAAACTGGCATGGTATGGCATGAGTGCATGGCGAAGATAAGTGACAGGTCCTAACGTAGAAATCTTGACATGCGTGTCATGTAAGAATATGAGTACTTGCCACGCTCATGATGCGCTCACGGCCGTTTCGCTAGCTTCACATATACCAAAGTTCGTATTACGTAACGTGAATGAACGACGAAGGTAAATAACACGCCCGAACATGATAATCATGATATATGCCTTACGTAAAGCATTACTTCATGCTACGCTCATAGAGCACTCGAGGCCGTTTCGCTAGCTTCACAAATACCAAATTTGGTATGGATGACAATGGTATATGACTGGTACGAACATGATAATCATGACACGCGTGTCATGTAATAACATGACTACATGCCACTCATGATCCGCTCGCGGCCGTTTCGCTAGCTTCACATATAGAAAACTTGGTATTACGTGATGCGGACGGACGACGATGGTAAATGCACGTCCAAACATGATACACATGACATGCGTGTCATGTAAAACATGACTACCTGCTACGCTCATAGTGCGGTTGCGACCATTTCGCTAGCTTCACATACCAAATTTGGTATTACGTAACGTGAATGGAGGACGAACAAATTTTCCAGGCGCAAACATAATAATCATGACATGGAAGTCATGTACGGCATAATTTACATGCCTACCAATGTTGGTGATGGTATCCCAAACGTTAGTGGAGCCGTCGTTACGCGGGTGAAAACAACATATTTGCATGTTATCTAGATACTTGAGAGCACACAAAATTTCTACTTGTGTTTACTGTGTTCTACGTCCATCCCCCTCGTAACGTTTTGCTGATTTTAAAGTGA
Organism: Rhipicephalus microplus; assembly: GCF_043290135.1. Classification (NCBI taxonomy): domain Eukaryota; kingdom Metazoa; phylum Arthropoda; class Arachnida; order Ixodida; family Ixodidae; genus Rhipicephalus; species Rhipicephalus microplus. The sequence goes on from NC_134703.1 coordinate 45,390,907, forward strand.
CATATTAACCTCCTTCCTTCGTGCTTCGCATATCATCGATTCTCGCTAGTGGTATGTGGGATTTGGCTTTTGCGTTTTTTTTGTGCGCTGATTGTGATGAGTATGTTCCAACTGGTCCGATTTGCTAGTTTACTTCAGAACATGCGTTTGTCATAATGACTTCATTGTTTAAAGCCAGTCACCCATTACGAATGGCATACAGGTTACTGCACTTCCTAAGGCCATGTAGTGAGTGCATAGCAAGTTTGAAAAGATTTCATACACGAAGTGTTTGAAGTACGCACTCGGAACAAAATATTACTTTCGCTTTCAACTTCTAAAGGCAAGGCTTAAGAGTCCCCCAATTTGTTTTTCTTGGGCCACCTCGGGCGCTTTTTGGCCATCGAACCGTGCATCATCAGTGTGATTACAATGACCAGGACGTACTATGTAAAGCGTTGCCGTCGCCATGGTGTACCGTATAAAATTCGTCGGGAAGACTGGGTACAGACAGCGTTTTGCGTTTGTAGGAGTCATATGTGACTCTTGCGTTGAGACAAGCACCACTCTCTTCGCAGTACAGATCATAGTTAGAGCCCTATAGACCTAAAGAAGGAGGAAGAATAAGTAACCCACTAATTGTAAATAAGGAGGAGGAATAAGTAACAACACTAATTGTAAAGGAAGCACAAAAATATCTTAAAGAGTACTGATATACTTTAAAAAACAAAAAAGTGAACTACTTCGCTGCGCAGCAGACTCATAAACTCGAGGTTTGTGTGAGCTTGGTGGCAGTTACTCGACCAGTTGAGTACTATACGTGCACAAGTGTGGTGAAATATTGCATTTTTTGTAACATGTTGAATAACCAGAAATTTATTCAAATAGGCAGCATTTCAAATGAAATGGTTCAAATTCCGTTACAGCTAATAACGTTTACTTTTGGCTCTCATAACCAGCTGCACCATATTTATTTCAATTCATCGAACTTTTTCGTTCGTTCAAAAGAAGTTTCTCTGCAGTTAGTGAGAGTTAATACGGATGCCTTACATTAGAGACGATAAATTAGTGATAGTTAAAAGATCACGCTGAACATCGATAGAGTGTGTCTACGAAAGTGTTGGGAAGATGGCATATATTGCGTCATTCAATACGCCAGCGTTAGGTGGCTCAGTGCAATCTGTGTTTGGGTGTGTAAGCGAGCTATATATAATTCGTCGGTGCATGACGCTCTTGTGCATCGCGTGCCAGGTGGCTTTCGCCTTGGGCCAAAGGTTTCGCAGCACGTACCTCAGCGCAGATGCCGGTGGTGCCTCGTTCAGCGCGTTCCTGTCCTGCGTCTCGAACGCATCGCTCTCCACCCAGCTTAAGGACGCTCAATCGCTATTCGCCGAAGTGGTCTCCCTGGGCGCCGTAGTGGACGCGTACCGCAACGCGAGCGATGACCGGCGCCTCGTCAACCTAGAGCGCCTGACCAGCGATCAGCTGCTTTTCATCGCCATTTGTTACGCCAAGTGCATCGGAAGCTACTACGTCGTCCACGACTCCATGTGCGACGCGGTGCTCAAGAACGTGCCGGAGTTCTCGGAGGCCTTCAACTGCGCGCGAGGGACGCCCATGAACCCGCACCAACAGTGCAGGCTTTTTTGATTGAAGCCTCTTGTTTGGGGACGCATGCCTGACAAATGCGTAATAAACAGAACGCATGTGATTTTTAAGCGGCGACCTGAACATTCTCAGGAGCTGCGGTTGTTGTGACGGGACACAATGCGTGCGGAGGAACATCATATTTTCGGTCATTTCGGATGGCACCTTTCCTGGGGACACAGATGATCTGTGTGTGAGTGCTCTGGGTATTTTCGCAACGATGTGATAACAATTCAATATGTGTCCAATGGATGCGCGTTATCTTGATGTTCAGGTTTCGCACGAGCTGAAGCAACACCACCTAGACTTTTTTTCAGGCCTCCGCAAGCCTACGTGCCGTCATCAGTGTGAGATCTGCCTGGAAGCTGGCGTCCATGCGGTTCTTTGATCGGTGTCCATCGGAAACCGATTGACGCGCGCTTTAGGTCCATGAGCACAGTTAGAGTTGCACTTCAGTGCACAGCAGCATCCAGGCATATTGTGTAGTTCACCCAACCATGCTCACACAGCACAAGAGAAAGAAAAAACAGCGTGAACGGTAACAAAATGCAACTAGCCTACAACCACAACAGCCAGCAGAGCGAGCGAGCCCGCAAGATCAATGTGGCCAGACGCACTGTCATGCGCTGCCAACTTCACTCAGCTGTGCACAAAAATGTTTAAAACGTGAATAAATTAGGTAAATAAGTACATCATTTGAAAGATAGAATATTGCTAAGCTTTTTTCATTAGACAGTAGGTAATAATTTTCTACAGTTTCCCTACTGAAAAGTTGTTTCAAAGCAAAAAAGATTGTATGTCTATTTGGCGAACAGAATCCGCAAGCCATTCCGACCTCAGCCAGTCGAGCGTTGCTTTCTCACAGATCTCACAGCAGTGACGTCACGCTGACGAGACGGAGGCTTGCCGAGGCCTTGAAAAAAAGTCTAGGTGGTGTTGGCTGAACGGGCTATCAAAATATTTGTGTGCTACGTGCCCACATCTTACCCTTGTTGCATCTCTGTAGGGGTTTGTACAGAACATATAGTAGTGGATTGGTCGTTTATTGTTGCTTTCATGGTATGCTAGCTTCAAGTGTTTATATTTTGTATTACCGTACGCCTCCTTGACTTTCGCCTTATAAAGGGACGCATTGTCCTATCTCGCGCTATGCGGTTGCCGAGACTGCTTAGCGTCTCTACATGTAACGCAGTTTCTTTACTGTACGACTATAAGACGCAGATTTCAAGCCCGTCATTTCGTTTGTCGCCATTTGCTACGCAAAGTGCGTCGGCAGCTACTACGCCGTAGACGACACGACGTGTGACGCATTGCTGCAGAACGTGCCGGAGTTCTCGGAGGCCTTTCATTGCGCGCGGGGAAAACCCATGATCCCGCGCCAACGGTGCAGACTTCTCTGATAGGAGCCGCTTGTTTGGGGACGCATATACAACAAACGGTACAATACGGACTAGATAAAGAAAGCATTCGTTCGACAGTATATATGGGGGGCTAATACTTTCAGGACTTGTGCTGTTTGTGATGAGGCACACTGCGTGCTGTGGAGCATCGCCATATTCGAACTTCCTTCGAAAGACGTTCTTTGAAATACGCGAATATATTGGCCTGTGCAAGAGCACTTTGACGATGGTGCTAGCACAGTGATGTCGCATTCTGTGTACGATGGCTTTACTTTGGCTCATATATAGCCTTCACCGCGTGAGCGTACTGCTATAAAATAGTGTAAATGTAACATGTTATTCACATGGTTACTTTTTTTAACGTGTTTGACCCTCAGTGGCTCGGTGTTGTTTTAGCGATACGCTTGCCTCACGTGTTGCGATGTTTAACTAAATTGCGTTAAAGAGCTCGTTTCAGAGAAATACCGAAGTAGGTAACGGTGTCATTGGTTGTGAGTGACAAACCTTGTCCATGACCGGGAAATAGAGGAATATGCAAATGAAAGAAAAATATTTGGTTCGAGTGAGAAGGTAACCCAGGCCGTTGAGGCATCAGCGGTGAATCAAAGCCAGGTTGGCAATTGAGAAGGTTGCGCGCTCGGGGCCCGATTGCGCTTTCGCGTTCTACTCTTTAAGGCGACGCTCGAGCATCCTCCAAGTTTTAGTGAGTGCCCAGAACCTTCTCGACTTGTTGTCAACAAAGGGATGCACTGTCATATTCCCGCTGCACCGTTCCAGTTTACCTCAGCGCTTTGAATGGCCCGACGGAGCGTTGCTGCCTTGCTGTTGGACTATTTCGCGCACATATCAGGGAGCCCATTTCTTTGGCGAGCTGAATTGTTTTCCTAGCGCTGCTCTGAGCAGCAACACAAGACTACAAAGCGTGCTTTGCCCCCCTAAAGGCATTTCTCGTGAAGAAAGAGTATAAACTTTTATTCTGCAGGCCCAAAGAATAGTCCTCTTTGGGAGGAGCCTTAGTTCAAGGCTCCATACCCATTTGCTTGCGCCACACCCCGTGCTCGCTGGATCAGTGGACGCTGCTTCTGTGGCCACGCGCTGGTCAGCGCAGTCTCCCAGAAGGAATGTGAGGGCGAAAAAATAGTGCGAACATAGGCCGGTTGTTGTGGGTATTCCCAAGTTCAGTGATACACTGTGGGCGTCGGTCCACAATAGAAGCAGTAAGATTCATATTGTTGTGGAGTAAGTATTCGTCTACTTCATGTAAACGGTCGGTAGTTTATGGCGCCGTTGGCTATGTAACTCCTACGGCGGCTGCTTCCACACTTTCTACTGGGGTGTCTGCGCCATCTAGGAGCAGCGCAGCAAAACACTGCATAAGGGAAGTGACGATTACTAAGCAATCATCAGTAATAAGAAAATAATTAAGAATCCTGCACTTGAAACGGGGAGTCATCTCGTACAGTGATGAACGAAGAAAGGTTACGGGAAGACAGACGTTAACCACCGGCAGTCTCCAATTGGCTGTCGTGTACTTGGAAAAAGAAAAGGGTCATTCTCGTGCCTAATGAATGAAAGAGATGTGGGAGATGATTTAGGCTTCCACAAAAAGTTATTGGGTTGGAGCCTAAGTCATCTCCCAGTTTCATACCCAACCAGACAGACCTCTGTCAAATGTTTACATAAAAGAGATGTCCATTACAACGCAATTTATTTGTCTGGGTATATGAAAAACGAGAAGACGGGCTGTGTTAGAACCGGTTGGGATATTCCATTCTCATGATTTTGTTGAGTTCGACAGATGGAAAAAAAAGTACCATGTGTGTACCACTTCACGACCTTTGTCTGCACGACTGGATCGGAGCTGGCCGACACGGCCTCCCATTGCTCGAAGGAAGTGGAATGGAATGGAAAACCTTTATTATGCTGCAGGACAATATTATTGTGTATAATATTGAATAAGCACACAAAATAAGAGAAAATAGAAAATATGACGACATAAAAAACGCCAGGCCTGCACGTAAGGCGCAGCACAGTCACAGCGAAAGCCAGAAAAGCGGCCTGTCAGAGCCTTTTCCAAACACTCATTGGGTGACTACTGAGAGCACATTTGCTTGGTACCGATTATGGCATTATTTTATTAATTTTTTCAGTAGAAGGCCGACATTTACAATGCTAGGTTTTGTCATTTTTCGTAACTATTCTGAGAAGTGTAGTATCCGCTAAGTACTTGCAAGGAAGTTTGTGCCAATTGTTCATGCAGTGACTGAGTACGATGAGGAATTATGCCTGAAGTGGGTATGCGCCACAGTTAGTAGGTGAACAAAATCACAATCATAGTTTTCGCGCAAAATGCCCCAGTGCAAAATTTTACTAATGTACCGAAAAGACGTCATACCAAAGGTCGAGTCATTTAGGTACTTCGGGGTAACCTACACCGAAACACTTAACTGGAGTCCCCACACTGAAAACATGGCTGCTAAAGGAGCACGTGCCGTAGGGATGCTGTGCAGGCTCAGTAATTATCGTGCCAGTTTGCGTGGAGACGTGCTCGTCATGATATATTGCATGTATATTCGACCGATATTAGAATTCAGCTGTTGTTTTCTGGCGCTCCTGCTTATAATGTTCGACCACTGATTCCGCTACAACGTGAATTGTTACGCTTATGCCTAGTGGTACCTAAATATGTTGCAAACGATATCCTATATCAAGAGTCCAGCCTGCCCTCTCTTATCAAAATATTTCATTTTCCAACAGTACGAACATTCCTAAAAATCTATGAATCACCTCAGAGGAGGTCACAGTAAGTGTTCATCAACCAGCAGGCCTCATTTTCGACCACCAATTGTCCAAATTACGGTGCTCTCAAGTTATATTCACCCAGAAACTTTTGGACCCCTTAAGAGTTAGCGATTGATAAATACATGTAATCAGCTCTGTAAATGCAATTAGAGTGATGTATACTCCAAGGATGCAAAAAATTAACCATATCAGTATATAAATGGCATTTTGGAAGATCATTTGGCCAATCTAGAAACATCCATTGTGATAGCGACTGACGCTTCTGTTTATGACGAGAAGGCTGGCCTAGGAATTGCATCATAATCCCTAGAATGGGCTTTCTCAATTCTATTACCCGACTTTACCCCTATTTACCAAGCTTAGCTACAGGCAATAGTCCTAGCATTGCGTAAATTGCCCCACGGTCTATCAGCGGTGGTTTTAACAGACTGTCTCCCTGTCTGCGCTGCCTTAAGCGCACCAACTTTTTCACGTACCTTAGAGACATTCTACTCGCTCATTCCTAGACATGTGCGACTCGTTCAACTAGTTTGGGTACCAGGCTATAGAGGTTTAGCTCTCAATGAGCAGGCAGATGCACTAGCTGTATCTTCCTTTGATGGTCCCGTCCTACCTATTTTGCCTACGTCTGAATATATCACAGCAGAACGCTTTGAAAAACCCACAACGGCCAACAGCTTCGAAAAACCTCCTTTGTTTTTATGAGACTATTCACAGCTAAAGTTCTCTTGGAAGAACAAGTGGTGTTCATCAAGAAAGTAGGAAATAATGATTACAAGGCTGCGTTGTCGAGTCCCTTCATGGAACTTTTACCTTCACAGGTCGGGTCTGGCAAAGTCGCTTTTATGCCTTCACTGTAATGAGAGTGAATCTTTGGAGAACTTCTTTTTGTCACGCCGAAGATTTAAAACTCAAAGGAAAAGACTACTAGAAGAACCCTTACGAAAGGTTGACTTAAACTTGTCCCTTCCAGTGATTCTCTCACTTGGCGCAATCGCGTTTGGTTTTAGCCACACGAGCGTTTTTATCGCTGTTACAATTTTCTTACGAGAGTCTGAAAAAATGCTAAACGTAGCTAAATTCAGTTGTCTTGTACGTAGATGTCTTTTTTTCTATTTCGTTTGTGTTTATTATGTCATCCTTTTCAAAGTTCTTTCTATGTTTTGAAATCCTACAACTTTAAATTATTACCTGTAATACCTAATGAATTCAACACTCGCCTTCAAAAGTGAATTAGTTTAATAAGCAAGTCACCGTCGTATTTATGACCTATCCCCTTAGGTGGTTGCGCCAAGGTTTTGAGGAACCAGCCAACCAACAAGCTCTTTTAATGAGTTAGAGCATTGGACGACCCACTCGTTATGCTATTCGCACTGTGCGACGACAGGTTACTCTTTCACTGTTTTAAACGTTTTATAAGTTGTATTTACGCGATTGCTTTCCCGACATCAGGCCTGCCTGAGGCAAGTTTGCCAACAAGTCCCAAGCATTGAAGTGGATCAGTGGTAAAATACTGAACTGGCATCCAGCGGACCCGGGTTCGAGTCCCATTGTGTCGTGGGCACTAGGTTTTTTTTTTTTAATTTCGTGTGATGTGGTTACAGACACCGGCGGCGGCGGCAGACAACAACGGTGACGCATGACCAGAGTAGTGATCTCATAAAAGCTTTCGCTGTAAAAAATGAACAGTAGTGCTGTGTACTACTTTATTGATAATGGAGTACGCCGAAGCTATTCGCGAAGGTCACCGTCGCAATTTTTGTCCTACGGTTCAGCTTCCTCCAAAAAACCACGTCGTCTTTAGTGTGATCGACATCGCCAAATCGTCTTGCGCAAGCACGTGCCGCGAGCTACACGAAGAAGAAAAGCCTCGCGCAGCGAACAAGGACACCGTCGGATTCGCCTCAGGGCACTCCCTCCTGCGAGAAGACACGTCCAGCGTGCACACAGATAAATCCGAGCATTCTTGTTAGCTTACCAGGCTCGTCACCCACTCACAGCGTTGAGACGGCTGCACCCGACTGAGGGAAGCGAAACGGTCGAGGTATTCGAGTTACGCGGCCTATCTTCCAGTGCACTAGGTCGTGTGTTCGCATCTACTCTGAAAACTCCGCAGGTCCTGCCCGGAACCGTCCACCAAGGCTGACGTACGCTGCAGTCGCGAAGAGCGTCAAAGTTGCTGCTTGGCAAACTCTTCGACCGCATCGCTAGAGCAGTCCTTCATTATGGCGTCTCCTGTCAAGCCAGATAACTCGCAAGGCCCAGAAGCCGGCCAAGAACTGCCTCAAGCATCAGGTACTTAACCTCGTCCATTGCAGAAATATAGGCAAAGTGGTACTCTGACGAAGTCATTGTCCACAAATTACAAAATAACGGGGACAGCTGAATGTTTGAACTAGTTTTTTTTATTTGTCACGTCGCACTTATACGGTACACCTCGTTATATTCTTATTGATACATTAGAACGTTTTTACAGGGTGCTTAGCACATTGGTATAGACTGGGTCTTTCCTGTAGCCTCTTTGAAAACACCAAGGAGTTTCTTCACCCGCCACATTTTGTTGCCCAAACATACGTAGACCGGGAGGTATACGTTCTGCCGTACCGTTCGCGCGTAAGAAGAGCTATCTCGGAAACGTCGCGTTCTATATGCAGGCACCTAGGAACGAAATTCTTTTTTTCTTCGGCAGACTCTACTCCTCCAGTCGATGATCCACCGCGACATGGCATCCGACACGTGGTCGACCAGGCAGAAAAGGAGGGTGGGCACAAAGCACCCAATGAGCCGCAGCACTCTGTCGGTATCTCCAGGCGAGCATCAGACGAAATAAATCCGCGAAGTGTCCGACGAGTTACCGCTTATAAACAGCCTCCACAGCCGCAGCATTCTCGGTCCATGCCGTCCTTGCTGGACTTGTCGGGTCGAGGCAGCCACATGGAGTCCCACACGCGCTACAGCAGCACCGCAGGTAACATTGGTACGCCGGGCACATGTGGGGCCGTGCTCAAAGCATCGTCCTCGTACGCAGGTTCTGGCACCGAGAGCTGCCGCCGCACGTCTTTGCCACCTGCTGTCGTTGCCGCAGCGGCGGCGGCCCTCAACACTCCGTCGTCGGCGCGCCGGACATCCATAGGCAGTCGCTCTTCGAGTGGAGTCATGGTGCGTTCGCACTTGTTAAGTCTTTCATTGCTTGCTAAGCTGCCCTTAACACTCACTTTCCGGTGCGCGTATTTTGGTCATCGTAGAGACACATATCTCTGTTTTCGCATATTTATGAGGTGACCTTGCGGTGTCGGAGTGTAGCTTGTACCGTAGTCACACAGTCTACCGTATGAAATGACCTCCACCCTTCCACTCTTGCTTTTCGTACGCAAATTCCTGGCTATGCCACTGTCCACGTTATATGACCAAGATCTACTCCCACTAATTTTCTGACACACCTAGCCCTTTCCGGATCTAAACGTCGCAGCGAATCTTCTTGGTCTACCCTTTTCTCCTGCCTACATCGACAGAAACCTTCGACCATGATCTGCTACACCGTGGTCGCCGTGCTGTGCTTGCTGGTGTCTCTGACCGTGCTCTTCTTCTTGCTGTCGTCGCTCCTGGACAGCAGCGACCCGAGCCAACCATCCACGTGCACAACCCACGCATGCCGCGAGTACGCTGCGCGGCTCATTTCCTCGATCAACTCGTCGGTGGACCCGTGCCACAGCTTCACGCGCTTTGTGTGCGACGGCTGGCGGCGTCGCCAATTGTTTGGCGTCCAGGAGGAAGCCTTCGGCGCCGCCAACGAGAGGATCGCGCGCATTGTACGCACCATTGACGTGCCCCCTACGGGACAGAACCTGCTCCAGAGGGCGGCAATGTTGTACAAGTACGTTTATCACCAGTTGGATGTTTCGTAAGATGGTTATTTTTGATATAGACTTTTAGATAGAGTGACTGTTAGAACTATATAGATGTTTTTGGTGTTCGATAGCACTAGACATTTCCTTTTGTGTCACCAACCTTTGTGCTTGGTCTAAAAAACTCGATATCAGGGACATCTGTAATCAAGCGTCTGGAATCAAGCCGCGACGTTTTCCCTCGTAACCGATAAGCGTGGTGCTCCTGAAGTTTGACATGTTTGTCCCGCGATACTTTTTTTGATGTAACCATGGCATGAATTCACTAAACGAGCCAATAGCCCGATGAATTGACCACCGCAAGAACTTTTCAAATTTATCCAGTACGAGCAGAGTTACAAAGATTTGTCACACGCTACGATTGTTTTCTCTCTCCTCTCGTCCCGACGAAAGCGTTAAAAGCTATGCTGGAAGGAATGCCACGGGGAAATAAAGTAAGACACGTGCGCCTTTTCATCTTGAGCATTTTTAAATGCGAATGGATTTCTTAGTCGGGCTATGTCAGGCGTCCGGTGACGTCCGCGCGCTGGCAGGTGTCACACCTGTCCCGTTAATTAGGGAGGCAATCGCCGGGCTAATTCCAAGAGCCGAAGTATCGGCCCCCTGAACCGCACCACGAAAGCGTGGACAATTTAGAAGTGGTCCTTTTTGGCGCGCCAGCGGACGCCGGCTGTGGCCCAAAGAACAAGTCAGAGCCGAGAGTTGATAAACAAACAAAATTATATTCTCAATAATGGCAGATCGAAAACAATACACAAAAATGCACACTCCACAATAGTTGCATATAATATGTCACCAATCAAACCAATCAATCAACGTACTACACAATACAATCAGTCACACTTGAAACAACGGACACGGACAACAATACGCACTACTATGCAGTCGCATGCATTGAACAACCAAGACACTTAAAGACTAAAGAGATAGAAAACCTATTCAGTCCAAAGTTCTTGGAACCAAAGTCGAGATGATACTCTTCCGAGAATCACTCACTCAAAGTCCAGCGTTGTTGTCGTTCCGCAGTCCTCGAAGTTTCTCTTCCAGGAAACCTCGCCGGAGTTTCTCTTCCAGGAAAACTCCCGTCTTCAATAGGCCACTCTCCAAGCTTCAAACTTCTTCGCCGAAACACGTCGGCTTCACACTCGCAGCTGTCGCCACGCGTCTTCGCTCGATAGCGGTAAACACACACTCTTGCCGGTAGCTCGAGTCGTCACCCCTCAGGTGGAAATCTTCTTCACCTCCGGCCTCGTCCCTACGGACCAAAAACTTCGCCGACTACACGGCGGAATCCCTACGCGCTCTGGCGCTCACTTCCGTCTCCTCCTGCTTTCTCGTCTCGGCTGCTCGATTAAATACCTTCCGCGCCACCTTCCAGAAAGTTCTCCTCATTTCGTCGGCGCGATGCGCAGCGAAGGCTGGGGAGAGGTGCGAGACGGTTCGACTGCCCTCCGCGTCGGATGAGTCAACTCGGCGTGGCCACGCCTCCTTCGTTCTAGAAACATCGCGGGCTTGCTCGGCCGCCGTTGTGGGGTGAGGAGGTTCGTCGATGAAGCCACGCTTCTGCGGGGAGAGTGCGCGCCCGGGGAGCCTTGGCCGTTTGTTTTCTTTTTCTTTCCCTTTTTTTCTTCTTTTGACTTCACGGCGTTTCTTCCGCGCGTTACCGCAAGAATTTGCGGCGCGCCTATTTTTAGCGCTCATTCTGTGACAGCAGGTGTTACCTCTCCGCTGTCTCCCTCTCCCACAGCAACAGCTGCGAGCTTATCCTCGCTCCTTGCAACCGGAGCAATTGATGCGAGAGAGTGTAGAAGAGGATAGGTGCAGTGTTTCGCCGTTCACTCTCTTAGGCACTGCGCCGTGCTCCCGACCGGGTTGCAGAAATTAGGTGCCTTTTCTCATCTTCTAACCACTACCACCACCACTCTCTCTCCTCCTTGCACCCCTTTCTCCAGTCCGCTCGCGCCTCATTGTTGACCGTTCGCTGGCTGGGCGCTTCTCAAGGTGATGGCAGAAGTCGGTGAAGGCGAATGTCTGACGGCAACGGTACCCTCTTTCGGCGCAAGACATGCATTCGCATTTCCTCACGATTACCTTCGCAGAAGTGGGGACATTTTCCCCTCTTTCTTTTTTCTTCGAACGTACGGATTTTAAGTGCGATCGCGCGCGCGCGCGTGAACAGGTTGCAGCCTTTCGTGGAGGCCTGGTAATTGCCGAGTACCTCATGCTCAATTCAGCCAATGGCGATGCTATGAGTCATGACGCAGTGATTTTCGAGCTTGTAGCATCATTCTTCGAGAGAATAGAAAGCGATTTTTTGTCAACTTTGAGAAATTATTCTAAACTCCAGGGCGCGTGCTGCGCCATATATTTGGCTCGAATGTCCTCAGGAGCCTCGACTGACGATTCGCAGCGTTTTCTGGCCACGCTCAAAAAGTGGGACAGGGCCTCTTCAAGATTACGAGCAGGAACTGCGCCACCCGTAGTTTTAAAGGGCCAGTCAACAGGCTCCAGAACGCGCAGGAAAAGCTCGCGCATCTTTCGTACGCCCGACCAACCTTCTTCCATGCGCGATGACGTCAACTCGGTGATCGGCGACGTAGACCAAGTTACTGTTTATAATTACCTGGTTTAGACCAATCAACGAGCTGCGTACTACGTCACGTCGCCGAACGCTGAGGTGACGTCACTGCGCGTTGAAAGAGGTTGGTCACGCGCGTTTCGGAGCCTATCGGCTGGCCCTTTAACAAGAACGTGCCAAATTTATAGAGAATCAATCGTATCGGTTTGTACGTGAGAAAGATTGTACTTGAGAAGAACCGCACGCAGGGGCTGCATCGCGAACCGGCCACGGTGGACAAGTGGTTAAGGTACTCGACTGCTAGCTTTCAGATCGTGGGTGCGAATCCCGGTGGCGGCCACCGCATTTTTGAGGGTATCGAAAATGCTTGAAGCTCTTTGTACTTAGATTAAGTGCACGTTAAAACCATATAGGCGGCTAAAATTACCGGAGCCCACCAGTACGAAGTTTCTCCGACATACCGTAGTTTCGAAATGTTAACACCTCCCCCCCGCCCAACTACTCTTATCAGGAGCTGCCTCGCCGTGTTGACGACACCGACGGGTGAGCTCGACGCCGTGAAGTCTGCACTTCGTGCCGCCGGCGTAATGTGGCCTCACCGACCGCCTCCCGTGGGAAAAAGGGACCTGTTGCGCATGATGTTCCACTGCGACTACACGCTGGGATGGAGCGCCGTGTTTCGAGTGGACCCCGAGCTGTACCAGAACGCGACCAAAGCATATGTGCTCACCGACTCGGGTTTCAACTTCATCGTACGCAAGTACAACGAGCGCAGCACAGAGGCGCACCGCGTACACTATTTCAGCCGTCTTCGGAACGCGTTCAGGGACACGGAGGAAGCAGTGGCGGACGTCGTTACCTTTGAGGTGAGCAAGTTACTTACGCCACACTGCTGCCGACGTTATACCACGCTCAAGATTACGCTCGCTTGGGCTGTAACACTACGCGCATGTGAAACCTGACCAAAATATGTATTAGTTGAACGACCACGATAACATAACACGTCTAAAACCTTCTAGTTTATTTTTCTTTTGTTTTTGCTGTACGTCAGCTGATCGTACCAGACGGCCAGTGTCAATGCACCGTGGTGTCTGTGCTTGCTATCCGATTCTGATAAGTCGTTGCAGCGCCTCCATTCCGCTGATCCAATTTCAGAAATGTGATCTCTGATTTCCTACTATACACTGGCTTGGTGTCGCCATATAGCATCCTCTTTATTCAACTGCGGTGTTTTAATATATGTGACAATCTGTAATAACCAGCAGACATCCCAACCTGCGGTGGTCTTTCCAACAGTAACCATGTTGTCAACAACTATACGTTGTCGGTTAAGGTACCAGTGAAGCGAGCGTTACGTCATTTGGGGTGAGACACGAAAATCGTCTGTCCTTTCGCAACGCTTTGCTGTGGTGTAACGCGCACATATCATCCCACGCTTCTCGCAAATCTGTAGCTTGTATTCTACTGCACAGAACAGTAGACTGGGAATCGATTACTATCGCACCTAAGATACAAACGAGGTTTAGAACTTCTCTGTGGAGCCCGCTGTGGTGGAGCAGATAGTTGGATATAGTGCTTGGCTGCAGGCAATAAGGTCGCGGATTCGATCGCGGCCGATGTGGTCACATTTGGACGTAGACGGAGTGGTAGAAGCCCGTGTACTGTGGGATGTCAGAGCACGCCGAACACCACCACAAGGTCAAAATTTCAGGAACACTCCATTGCATACGAAGTCTCGTAATCATGTCGTAGTTTGAAGTCGTAAAACCCCAGATATCGTCATTATATTATTATTATTATTATTATTATTATTATTATTATTATTATTATTATTATTATTATTATTATTATTGCCCGCCCTCTAAAGAGGCATCGGCTCCTCAAAACAATTTATGAATAATGTTCATCGACTGACCGACTGACCCTGGAACGTGTTTTAACTGGGCCATATACGTAGCGACATCGTTATCAAGCAGTTCACATCGATCGCAAAGCAGTTATCATGCGGCCGAAACATACGAAGGCGCAGTTGAAATTTCAACTTTCTAGTACAACACGTTTTCGGGCTAGTTGGTGCATCGAGCTGCGTTCCTGTTTTGTAGATGCGAAGCAGCTTAGGGTCGTGCTCAATGCGGTGTGTGGCGTGACCATTCCTAATTCTCATGTGCGTCCACTCCTCCCTCTCTCGCCTCGCAACGCGGACGCAAGGAGCGTCTGCTAACTTACTCTCGCCTCTTTTCTCTTTTAAGCATTCCTCCCCGCGGCGTTTACACTACCATTGCGCATGCGCCTTCCTTTCCCTCTTTCTCCTAAGCTCCCCCTCTCGCCTCGCAAAGCCTACGCAGGCAGCGCCTGCAAGAGAGTTTCTTGATTTAAAAAAATAGCAGCATATCCACGGAGTGAATGATGGAGAGTGGGGCGAAGAATTCGTCCGTCCATTCCTTCTTGCTTCCGTCCGTCCATGCGTCCGTCAGTGTGACCGTCCACGCGTCCATCAGCCCGTCCGTGCGTGCGTCGTTTCGTGCGTCCGTCCTTGCGTTCGTCCATGCATCCGCCCCTGTGTCCGTTCATGCGTCCATCCATGCGTCTGTGTGTGTGTCCGTTCGTCCATCTATTCAACACTCCAAGTACAACCATCTCGCATCTTTTCATCATATATTCCCGATATAGAAGCACCGCCATCCAGCGGACATTCAAAGGACCAAACGAGAGGTGGCACACGCACACTTTCTTACGGCATGCGCTTCAGGTCTACTTCCCACCTTTAACCACCTCGAGCTCATGGTTTATACTAGTTCATTGTATTCATGGAACTGCAGCTCAACGATCGCTAAACCTTTCTAAAACTAAGAAGGTTACACCCAGTGAGTATAACGTAGCAACCCTTTCTTGTCAGATAGTGCTCAATGTACATGCCAATGGCTGCTAATGGGGATCGCAACTAAAAGCCGAATGCTCATGTCTCTGATTCCCCATCAGCAGCCATTGGCATGTAGATTGTGCACTATTTTTTATTGTTCAACAACGCACAGAAGAAATCTCTCGCCGGCATCACCTTGGAGGTCAAAATGTTATACTTGTTACACACTACAACGGCTATGAGGGACGAACAGGTGCCGATATAAGGAGCTTCGCCCCTAAGATTATGCGAGACGTGGGCCATACGGCACCATGGCTCGTGCTGCGTCTGCTTCGCCTCGCTGGTGATCAAGGCGCCTCGGGGGCACGCACGCTAGTCTTAGATTTCTGGGCCTTGGGTAAAGAAGAACACAACAGCCCTGGATTGGCGTTGGTTCTGTGCATGTGCCCTGGCGTGTCGCAAGCTTTTTGGGTCCTCAAGCTTCCCGGGACCTCCCTTTCTCAAACTCTCTAATGAAGATTCGGAGCCTGCACGCTTACTAAAAGCGGACTGCGAGTATCTGTGTCCCATAATACTCTTCCGTCTCCCATTGCCCATTAGTAAAGATTGGTATGCTCCTGTAGAAAACACCGTTACATCGCTGCGTGCTTTGTGCCTCCCCAGGCTTATTTCCTGCGCAACGCCGCGATGTGCGCAAGCGTCAACGTCGCCGCCACTGTAAGCGTTAGCGGCCGCTGCTTCGCCTCTGCACATGATTCCCTTCAGTTGGAAATGGTGTAATTCTTTTTCACTGTTTTCTGTGATCGATCGTTCTGGCGGAACATACATTTCCTCGACACAGTCACAAACTGGTCTTTTTCATATATTATCGCTTTCCCGAAAATCTCCCCTTTGACCTTTAATGATCCCAATATAAAATCTTGAGCATAAAGATAGGTGGAGGAGGGGGGGGGGCATGTTCCTTAGCTTGTACTGATAGCTTCATATTCGGGTCATACAGTATGCAGGGAAGCCACCAGTGCCCCCGGTTTCTTGGCTGCATAATGGGGCCATCTCTCGCCTTTGATAATTTTATAGACAAAGGGTTACAGCAATTTACAGATGGGAACACAAGAAGGGAGGAACGGACAGGGCAAAGCTTGTTTCTCCCATTTCTCCCATCTTGTGCTCTCGTCTGAAACTTGCTGGAACCTTCTAGTATCACATAGTGTACCAACTGGCCGAGAAAACCACACTGCTAAGCTGCTTATGGGATCATGTTTTCACTGGTTCACTCACTCAACCCTGCCTCTCCTCTTTCCGCAGGAGATGCAACAGCTGGAGGAGAAGATGTTCGATCCACTGATTGCAGATTTCTACAGGAACGCGCCAAACGTCACTACGGTTCCGCATGACGTGGTGTACAGCCCATCGGCCAACCTGTCAATGGACCGGTGGCTGGAGGTCATGAAGCGGGAAGGAGTGGTAATAGTCGGAAAAGTTGAATTTCGCACGTGGAACTTGGCCTTCTTCAGCACCTTCGTCAACTTGTTGGCACGTCACGGGGAACTGGACATGTACGCCTACGTGTCTTGGTGCACGGTGCAGGTGCGATAAGTCGTTATGCCTGGTTTCTAGACTCTAACCTGTCGACAATAAGTTAGTGTAGTACAAAAATGGCTGCCTCATTCAAAAACATACACACACAGTACCAGAGAACACGCACCCACACGCATGCAGGACCAGGATCTTTGAATACACGCATGTAGTACAAGGGCTCATCACTTGTCTCCCGCGGGTGATTATATCGATGGGTCGATGAATGAATAAATGAATGGATGGATGGATAGATGTTATGAGTGACTTCATTTAGGACATGCATTGCGAATGCAGCGTCTAGAACACTTATGGCGTCGCGTGTCTCAGGGAGCCATCATGTGCACGCCTCTGTGCCTCCGGCTCCCAAGCCCGTCTAGGTACGCGACGCCGCGGCACGGCAGCTACAGGCACTATATAACGTTTATTGGTGAGTTGAACGACCAATGCTGTAACGTATTGAAAGTGCCTGATATTCTCACTTAACCACAAACTTCTGGGGCAGAAAGATTGGAATGTGTACTTCGGACATTTGACACCACATCTGCTCGTAAAATTCACAAGCTTTCCAATGTCCTTCACAACCGATTATTTACCATTTCAGTCGTTAAAACTTGTAGTTAAAGAAAAAACGAGCGTCTCACGTACTCCGCAGGTGGCAGCACTATTTGCCAACGGCGAGCTCATCGTTAACTTCTACGGGCACCCACAGCGAGCGCTGATCTTGCACGGCGCCTTCTGCCTAAGCCGTGCCTACATCGCCGCTGGCAAGGCGCTGCTGAACAACTACGCCCGTGAGATACTACCTGTGGTGGCGCGCTCCTATGCAGAAACCCTCTCGCTGAACGTGCAAACGGCATTTTTGGAACGCCTGAACTCCTGGGCTGACTACGATGCCGACTTGCGAATGATGTGGTATGGCATTTGTCAATTGGATTGGATAAACTTTTATTTGGTCCTCCAAAACACAGATCACTGTGTCGGGCAGCTCCCACGTGGGGACTGAGATGCCAAGCTCCTCAGCCGCCTCGCGGGCTTGGTGGACAGCCCAGAGCTGATCTGCCAAGGATGAGCTGCGGATGAGCTCTGTAGAAAAAGCTGGGAAAGGTACACTTACGGAAGGTAATTTAGATGCCTAAGCATTTTTACGCCTACTCAGCGAGGAAATTGTTCATCCGTCTAGCTGTCACAAAAATAAAGAAGCAGTGTCTGTTATAAAAATACTTGTAAATCAAATTCTTGATGTCAATGCAAAATTTGAACCCTCTTGAACACCCCTTATTTAAACACCCTTTATGCTCCTTAGCTGATGGTCTTAACTGGGATCTGGGTCGTACACATATACTTGCAAAATGTGAATATTTCGCAACCCTATGAATTAGTTGTACTGGTGACAAAAGTATAATAAACTAAGAGAACAGCTGTGAAGTTGTTCCTTCAGCAGCTGTTTCGGGTAAAACAACAACTGCAACAGCTTTTAGCAGCTGTTTAGCGGTTGTTGAAGTAATTTTGTGTTGGTGCAATAAAGGCCCTTGTAGGACGACCTGTAAAGTCGACGTCGAGAGTTGTAAATGTCATGAGAATTCTGGCATGTCTGGAGGATTCGTACTCTGTGACAATTCAAAGCCCAAGACGCGTTTCAATTATTGCAGTGTGGGCCTTCTTTTGAGCCGTTCCACATGCCAAGAAGGCTACCAAGATGAAATATTGCACGCTGATGGCCCGCGAAAACGACGTTTAGGGAACTTCAGAAATGTATTCTTTTCTATACGGTAAATGTCCACGCTTACGCATCACCTCGACAATTCAGAACGGAGATTTTTTTTTCTACGTACATTGCTGATACCTAATGGTCGTGATATGGTAGAAGTCCGTGTAGACAGGTAAACGCATGTGAGCACGTGGAAGTATGTCGTCGCGAAAACGCTTCAAGCACGGTGGTTCTTAGCGGAGAAGGCAAATTTATCGCCGAATCACTAATGAGATTAGATTCTAGCGCCGTCTTTGTGAGCCCCGACACCTGCCATTTTCGCGGTTCCGAGACTGTGGTCTCGAAGCGGATTTCTCGGCCCATAGTTGGGCTGGCAGGCTCGAGCGGAGGCTGGCAGTGCTGTCCACTAGCGCGAGCGAAGGCTGGCGGAGGAAGATATGAAGGGATTGACGCTGTCTGAATTCTTCATTGAGTGCTCACAACTCTCATAGCACGAGAATCAGCGTGGCAGACTCGCCACGGAGTCTGCATCTGTTTGTCGTGTAGTACACATCTGGATACGTAGCGTGCATGAGTCTAGGGCTTGATTTGATTTGTTGCGGCTTCTTCAAGCCAGAATTGTTACACAATTGTCCTTTTCTATGAATTAATTTGTAATTATCTCTAGCGTACCGCTTGTGTCCTGCCTGACCCTTGCGTGAGAGAATGTGTATTGGCGTATATGTGAAACTGGTAGTGCGTCGTCATGTCGTAGAATCTGGTCTTGTAATCTTCGCACGTCAGACGTTTCAATACGAGAATCAGGAGGTAGAAGAGGCTTTCAGTGAGCACTTCTATACGTTTTTTTTATTTGGGATACAACAGCACCGTGCAGTGCTAGTGCAAACTATATCCGTGCGGTCTGCATGGAAAATTCTCAACACTTACGGGTCTCTGGAAAAATCTTGGCCTGTTTCTTTTTTGGCCGCAGTACATTATTGCTGGGCTCCTGTTAGTCACAACATGCAGGACACATTGCTTGCTGCAGCGGGTGACAAATATTTCGTCTAATATTGATGAGCCTCTGTATCGGCTCGAACAGCAGTTTGGAAATTCATTTTAATGTGCGTTAAAGAACTCTTCTCGCCTTTAAAATGAATTTTATAAATAAAAGTTGAAACCACTGACATGTAAATATTCTGACTTTGTGATAGCGCCTTCCGTATCCTTCCGCCTTCCGATGCTGTATCACAGTGCTTTTCTTGATAATGAAACAGCTTCACGGGTGTCATCGCTACATTGAGTCTTGTTTTACATTCGTTATGGGTCTACTATTTCGCTTGGTTACCGGAGCTGTGTATTGTAGTACTTATACAACCCTGTCAATGTCCGAGTATGTTTGTCGACGCGTATCATTTCATTAAGAAACCTCTTACTTCAGACAGTTGTAGCTCTCTCTTTCCATAGGTGACTTCAGAGTCTGAACGTATTTACGCTTTGCAGGTCGTGGAACTCCACCTCGCTGTCTTTCAGCATCTTTGCTCCGAAGCCCGAGGTTGACTTCGACGACGTCATCGTTGGAGAGATGGGTGACTCGTTCCTGCAGAACTGGCGCAACGCTTGGTTGTCGCGTAGCTTCTTCCGCGGCTTCGACATCAAGATTGCCATAACGGCCATCGAGACGTTGGCGTTCTCTTCCGACCTCGAGTATAAAAGGGGCTACATCTTACTGCCGTACGTCTTCTCGTTTCCTTACTACGACATGAACGCCATGAACGCCATCAACTATGGGGGCTTTGGCACTCAGGTTGGTAATGTTTTGCATATAGGTTAAAAATAGTAGCTGACGCGTCTGACGTACTCATTAGCCCTCCCCTCATTTTAACGCTATAAAGCCAAAGAGCTCGTTTCGCAGAAACTCCGGCGTCGGCTTCATTGGTTGTGAGCGAAAAAAATTGCCCGCAGCTTCCCTCGGGGGAACACTGAGGAGGATGCGGAGCATATAATTGGTTAACGGGGTGTTAAAGTGCGACTTACTTGGGTCGATGGCTAAATTGGTTAACGTGGTTGTGAAATGGGGTGTTAAATTGCGACTTACTTGGGTCGATGGCTAAATTGGTTAACGTGGTTGTAGGAGGGGGTGTTAAATGAGTGAACACGTACACACGTATGCGAAAGGGCGGCGCTGGTCGAAGGGACGTCGATCATTGTGTTTGTGGATTCGTTGGAATTCATTTCACCGCGACCTTGGACGTCGACGCGCCGTACAAACCAACCGACGAGCGGCAACTGAGCGAGCGAGCGCCGACCTTGAGTATATATACAGCTCGACGGCGCATGCACTGTCAGCTGTTGAATGTTCTCGAAGCGCGACGCCACATGCGCGTCCACTGGAGAATCAGGAGAATTGTGGATGTCGAACGCGGTGTGTAGAGGAGGAAGGGTGCACAGATGGTGGAGGAGTGAAGCACGCGCGGTGTGTAGAGGAGGAAGGGATGCACAGTTGGTGGAAGAGTGGGCGACGGCGCGACGGCGCATGCGCGCGCGTCAGCTGTCGAATGTTCGAGAAGCGGTGCGGACGGTGCGGACGGCGCACTACAAGGCGCGAGTATAAGATGCTTCCGCATCTAAAAAACATTTTAGCGTGACTGGAAAATCGAGAAAGATGCAAGTAAGATAAAAACGAAATTGGGGGCTGTGCGGGGGTAGTTTACCTGGCATGAGGGTGCTATACCACACTGTAGGGTATCTGCTTGTGAGCACAGTGACAATAGCTTTTCTGCTTGGAAATTCAGCGAAAGTAACTTTCATGCTTTACAAGCACAAGCGTTCTGTATACATGTTTCACAATAAAACGTGAAGTATTGCTTCAATAATGCGGTACAAGCGTTCATCGGGCGTAAGAACGTGGGGTTCATCACGATCAGCGCACAAAAAACTAAAAAATACTAAAAAAGTGCACGACACAAGCGCTGTCTAAAACAGTTTGGCAGCGCTTGTGTCGTGCACTTTCTGGAGTTTGAAGTGTGAAGCATTTCTTAGCAAACTTCGATGACATCCGATATCTTTCTATCTATCTAGCCGGCTCCGATTTTTAGCTCTCCGGGCCGTTCCGATAATAGGACATATACGAAAATTTGTATGGCATAACATTACTGTATGGTGAGCATAAATGACTAGTCGTAACATGAAATTCATGGCGCGTATGTCATGAATGTCATGATTTACACGTCATGGTCTTGATGCTCTTGCACTGGTTTCGTTCACATGACATATTGAAAAACTGGCATGGTATGACATGAGTGCATGGCGAAGATAAGTGACAGGTCCTAGCGTAAAAATCTTGACATGCGTGTCATGTAAGAATATGGGTACTTGCCACGCTCATGATGCGCTCGCGGCTGTTTCGCTAGCTTCACATATACCAAAGCTGGTATTACGTAACGTGAATGAACGACGAAGGTAAATAACACGTCCGAAGATGATAATCATGATATGTGGGTTACGTAAAGCATTATTTCATGCTACGCTCATAGTGCACTCGAGGCCGTTTCGCTAGCTTCACAAATACAAGTTTGGTATGGATGACAATAGTATATGACTGGTACGAACATGATAATCATGACACACGTGTCATGTAAGAACATGACTGCATGCCACTCATGATGCGCTCACGGCCGTTTCACTAGCTTCGCATTTAAAAAACTTGGTATTACGCGACGCGAACGGACGACGATGGTAAATGCACGTCCAAACATGATACTCATGACATGCATCTCATGTAAAACATGACTACATGCTACGCTCATAGTGCGGTTGTGACCATTTCGCTAGCTTCACATACCAAATTTGGTATTACGTAACGTGAATGGAGGACGAACAAAATTTCCAGGCGCAAGCATAACAATCATGACATGGAAGTCATGTACGGCATAATTTACATGCCTACCAATGTTGGGGATGGTATCCCAAACGTTAGTGGAGTCGTCGTTACGCGAGTATAAACAACATATTTGCAACTTATCTAGATACTTGAGTGCGCATTATATTTCTACTTGTGTTTACAGTGTGTTATACGTCCGTCCGCCTCGTAACGTTGGGCTGATTTTAAAGTGACATATTAACATCCTTCATTCGTGCTTCGCATATCATCGATTCTCGCTAGTGGTATGTGGTATGTGGATGTGGGATTTGGCTTTTGCGTTTTTTTTTGTGCGCTGATTGTGATGAGTATGTTCCAACTAGACCGATTTGCTAGTTTACTTCAGGACAGTCGTTTATCATGATGACTTAATTGTTTAAAGCCAGTCACCCACTACGAATGGCATACAGGTTACTGCACTTCCTAAGGCCATGTAGTGAGTGCATAGCAAGTTCGAAAAGATTTCATACACGAAGTGTTTGAAGTACGTACTCGAACAAAATACTACTATCGCTTTCAACTTCTAAAGGCAAAGCTTAAGAGTCCCCTAATTTGTTTTTCTTGGGCCACCTCTGGCGCTTTTGGCCATCGAACCGTGCATCTTCAGTGTGATTACAATGACCGGGACGTACTATGTAAAGCGTTGCCGTCGCCATGATGTACCGTATAAAACTCGTCGGGAAGACTGGGTACAGACAGCGTTGTGCGTTTGTAGGAGTCATATGTGACTCTTGTGTTGAGACAAGCACCACTCTCTTCGCAGAACAGATCGTAGTGGGAGCCCTATAGACCTAAAGAAGGAGGAGGAATAAGTAACCCTAATTGTTGAAGAAGCACAAAAAATATCAGCTTAAAGAGTACTGGTCTACTTGCCCCGCCGCGGTGGTCTAGTGGCTAAGGTACTCGGCTGCTGACTCGCAGGTCGCGGGTTCGATTCCCGGCTGCAGCGGCTGCATTTCCGATGGAGGCGGAAATGTTGTAGGCCCGTGTACTCAGATTTGGGTGCACGTTAAAAAACCCCAGGTGGTCAAAATTTCCGGAGCCCTACGCTACGGCGTCTCTCATAATCAAATGGTGGTTTGGGGACGTTACACCCCACAAATCAATCAATCAGTACTGGTCTACTTAAAAAAAAACAAAAAAGTGAACTACTTCGCTGCGCAGCAGACTCATAAACCCGAGGTTTGTGTGAGCTTGGTGGCAGTTACTCGACCAGTTGAGTACTATACGTGCACAAGTGTGGTGAACTATTGCATTTTTTGGTAACGTGTTGAATAACGAGAAATTTATTCAAATAGGCAGCATTTCAAATGAAATGGTTCAAATTCAGTCACAGCTAATAACGTTTACAAGTTGGTTCTCATAACCAGCTGCACCATATCTATTTCAATTCATCGAACTTTTTCGTTCGTTCAAGAGAAGTTTCTCTGCGGTTAGTGAGAGTTAATACGGATGCCTTACATTAGAGACGATAAATTAGTGATAGTTAATAGATAATGCTAAACATCGATAGAGTGTGTCTTACGAAAGTGTTGGGAAGATGGTATATATTGCGTCATTCATTACGCCAGCGTTAGGTGTATATGGCTCAGTGCAATCTGTGTTTGGGTGTGTGAGCGAGCTTTATAGAATTCGTCGGTGCGTGACGCTCTTGTGCATCGCGTCCCAGGTGGCTTTCGCCTTGGGCCAAAGGTTTCGCAGCACGTACCTCAGCGCAGATGCCGGCGGTGCCTCGTTCAGCGCGTTCCTGTCCTGCGTCTCGAACGCGTCGCTCTCCACCCAGCTTAAGGACGCTCAATCGCTGTTCGCCGAAGTGGTCTCCCTGGGCGCCGTAGTGGACGCGTACCGCAACGCGAGCGATGACCAGCGCCTCGTCAACCTAGAGCGCCTGACCAGCGATCAGCTGCTTTTCATCGCCATTTGTTACGCCAAGTGCATCGGAAGCTACTACGTCGTCCACGACTCCATGTGCGACGCGGTGCTCAAGAACGTGCCGGAGTTCTCGGACGCCTTCAACTGCGCGCGAGGGACGCCCATGAACCCGCACCAGCAGTGCAGGCTTTTTTGATGGGAGACTCTTGTTTGGGGACGCATGCGTGACAAATGCGTAATAAACAGAACGCATTTGACTTTTAAGCGGTGACCTGAACGTTCTCAGGAGCTGCGGTGGTTGTGACGGGATAGAAGCGTGCGGAGAAACACCATACTTCTGGCTATTTAAGACGGCATTTTTTTTTGGGGGGGGGGGGGGGGCACACAGGTGATCTGTGTGCGAGTGCTCTGGGTATTTTCGTAACGATGTGATAACATTTAAATATGTGTCCAATGGATGCACGTTATCTTGATCTTCAGGTTTCGCGCGAGCTGAACGGGCTATCAAAATGTTTTTCTGCTACGCGCCCACATCCTACCCTCGTTGCATCTCTGTATGCGTTTGTACAGAACATTTATTAGTGGATCGGTCGTTCATTGTTGCTTTCATGGTATGCTAGCTTCAAGTGTTTATATTTTGTATTACCATACGCCTCCTTGACTTTTGCCTTATAAAAGGGCGCATTGTCCTATCTCGCGTTATGTGGTTGCCGAGACTGCTTGGCGTCTCTACATGTAACGCAGTTTCTTTACAGTACGACTATAAGACGCAGATTTCAAGCCCGTCATTTTGTTTGTCGCCATTTGCTATGCAAAGTGCGTCGGCAGCTACTAAACCGTCGACGACACGACGTGTGACGCGTTGCTGCAGAACGTGCCGGAGTTCTCGGAGGCCTTTTATTTCGCGCGGGGAAAACCCATGATCCCGCGCCAACGGTGCAGACTTCTCTGATAGGAGCCGCTTGTTTGGGGACGCATATACAACAAACGATACAATACGGACTAGATAAAGAAAGCATTCGTTCGACAGTATATATGGGGGGCTAATACTCTCAGGACTTGTGCTGGTTGTGATGAGGCACACAGCGTGCTGTGGAGCATCGCCATATTCGAACTTCCTTCGAAAGACGTTCTTTGAAATACGCGAATATTGTGGCCTGTGCAAGAGCACTTTGACGATGGTGCT
The DNA here is from genome assembly GCF_043290135.1 of Rhipicephalus microplus. Classification (NCBI taxonomy): domain Eukaryota; kingdom Metazoa; phylum Arthropoda; class Arachnida; order Ixodida; family Ixodidae; genus Rhipicephalus; species Rhipicephalus microplus. The sequence goes on from NC_134703.1 coordinate 45,416,323, forward strand.
AGCACAGTGAAGTCGCATTCTGTGTACGATGGCTTTACTTTGGCTCATATATAGCCTTCACCGCATGAGCGTACTGCTATAAAATAGTGTAAATGTAACATGTTATTCACATGGTTCCTTTTTTCAACGTGTTTGACCGTCAGTGGCTCGGTGTTGTTTTAGCGATACGCTTGCCTCACGTGTTGCGATGTTTAACTAAATTGCGTTAAAGAGCTCATTTCACAGAAATACCGAGGTAGGTGTCGGTGTCATTGGTTGTGAGTGACAAACCTTGTCCATGACCAGGAAATAGAGGAATATGCAAATGAAATCAAAATATTTGGTTCGAGTGAGAATGTAACCCAGGCCGTTGAGGCATGAGCTGTGAATCGAAGCAAGGTTGGCAGTCGAGAAGCTTACGCGCACAGGGCCCGATTGTGCTTTCGCGTTCTACTCTTGAAGGCGAAGCTCGAGCATCTTCCAAGTTTTCTTGAGTGCCCAGAACCTTCTCGACTTGTTGTCAACAAAGGGATGCGCTCTCATATGCGCGTTGTACCGTTGCAGTTGGCCTCCGCGCTTTGAATGACCCGATGGAGCGTTGCTGCCTTGCTGTTGGACTATTTCGCGCACATATCAGGGAGCCCATTTCTTTGGCGAGCCGAATCGTTTGTCTAGCGCTGCTCTGAGCAGCAACACAAGACTACAAAGCGTGCTTTGCCCCCATAAAGGAATTTCTCGTGAAGAAAGAGTATAAACTTTTATTCTGCAGGCCCAAAGAATAGTCCTCTTTGGGAGGAGCCTTAGTTCAAGGCTCCATACCCATTTGCTCGCGCCACACCCCGTGCTCGCTGGATCAGCGGACGCTGCTTCTGTGGCCACGAGCTGGTCAGCGAAGTCTCCCAGAAGGAATGTGAGGGCGAAAAAATAGTGCGAATATAGGCTGGTTGTTGTGGGTATTCCCAAGTTCAGTGATACACTGTGGGCGTTGCTCCACAATAGAAGCAGTAAGATTCATATTGTTGTGGAGTAAGTATTCGTCTACTTCATGTAAACGGTCGGTAGCTTATGGCGCCGTTGGCTATGTAACTCCTACGGCGGCTGCTTCCACACTTTCTACTGGGGTGTCTGCACCATCTAGGAGCAGCGCAACAAAACACTGCATAAGGGAGGTGACGATTACCAAGCAATCGACAGTAATAAGCGAATAATTAAGAATCCTGCACTTGAAACGGGGAGTCATCTCGTACAGTCATGAACGAAGAAAGGTTACGGGAAGACAGACGTTAACCACCAGCAGTCTCCAATTGGCTGTCGTGTACTTGGAAAAAGGAAAGGGTCATTCTCGTGCCTAATGAATGAAAGAGATGTGGGAGAATATTTAGGCTTCAACAAAAAGTTATTGGGTTGGAGCCTAAATCATCTCCCAGTTTCATACCCAACCAGACAGACTTCTGTCAAATGTTTACATAAAAGAGATGTTCATTACAACGCAATTTCTTTGTCTGGGTATACAAAAAACGAGAAGGCGGGCTGTGTTAGAACCGGCTGGGATATCCCATTCTCATGATTTTGTTGAGTTCGACAGATGGAAAAAAAAAGTACCATGTGTGGACCAATTCACGACCTTTGTCTGGACGACTGGATCGGAGCTGGCCGACACGGCCTCACATTGCTCGAGGGAAGTAGAATGGAATGGAAAACCTTTATTATGCTGCAGGACAATAGTATTGTGCTTAATATTGAATAAGCACACAAAATTAAGAGAAAATAGAAGATATGACGACATAAAAAACGCCAGGCCTGCGCGTAAGGCGCAGCACAGTCACAGCGAAAGCCAGAAAAGCGGCCTGTCAGAGTCTTTTCCAAACACTCATTGGGTGACTACTGAGAGCACATTTGCTTGGTACCGAATACGGCATTATTTTATTAATTTTTTTAGTAGAAGGCCGACATTTACAATGCTAGGTTTTGTCATTTTTCGTAACTATTCTGAGAAGTGTAGTATCCGCTAAGTACTTGCAAGGACGTTTGTGCCAATTGTTCATGCAGTGACTGAATACGATGAGGAATTATGCCTGAAGTGGGTATGCGCCACAGTTAGTAGGTGAACAAAATCACAATCATAGTTTTCGCGCAAAATGCCCCAGTGCAAAATTTTACTAATGTACCGAAAAGACGTCATACCAAAGGTCGAGTCATTTAGGTACTTGGGAGTAACCTACACCGAAACACTTAACTGGAGTCCCCACACTGAAAACATGGCTGCTAAAGGAGCACGTGCCGTAGGGATGCTGTGCAGGCTCAGTAATTATCGTGCCAGTTTGCGTGGAGACGTGCTCGTCATGATATATTGCATGTATATTCGACCGATATTAGAATTCAGCTGTTGTTTTCTGGCGCTCCTGCCTATAATGTTCGACCACTGATTCCGCTACAACGTGAATGGTTACGCTTATGCCTAGTGGTACCTAAATATGTTGCAAACGATATCCTATATCAAGAGTCCAGCCTGCCCTCTCTTATCAAAATATTTCATTTTCCAACAGTACGAACATTCCTAAAAATCTATGAATCACCTCAGAGGAGGTCACAGTAAGTGTTCATCAACCAGCAGGCCTCATTTTCGACCACCAATTGTCCAAATTACGGTGCTCTCAAGTTATATTCACCCAGAAACTTTTGGACCCCTTAAGAGTTAGCGATTGGTAAATACATGTAATCAGCTCTGTAAATGATATTAGAGTGATGTATACTCCAAGGATGCAAAAAATTTACCATATCAGTATATAAATGGCATTTTGGAAGATCACTTGGCCAATCTAGAAACATCCATTGTGATAGCGACTGACGCTTCTGTTTATGACGAGAAGGCTGGCCTAGGAATTGCATCATAATCACTAGAATGGGCTTTCTCAATTCTATTACCCGACTTTACCCCTATTTACCAAGCTTAGCTACAGGCAATAGTCCTAGCATTGCGTAAATTGCCCCACGGTCTATCAGCGGTGGTTCTAACAGACTGTCTCCCTGTCTGCGCTGCCTTAAGCGCACCAACTTTTTCACGTACCTTAGAGACATTCTACTCGCTCATTCCTAGACATGTGCGACTCGTTCGACTAGTTTGGGTACCAGGCTATAGAGGTTTAGCTCTCAATGAGCAGGCAGATGCACTAGCTGTATCTTCCTTTGATGGTCCCGTCCTACCTATTTTGCCTACGTCTGAATATATCACAGCAGAACGCTTTGAAAAACCCACAACGGCCAACAGCTTCGAAAAACCTCCTTTGTTTTTATCAGACTATTCACAGCTAAAGTTCTCTTGGAAAAACAAGTGGTGTTCATCAAGAAAGTAGGAAATAATGATTACAAGGCTGCGTTGTCGAGTCCCTTCATGGAACTTTTACCTTCACAGGTCGGGTCTGGCAAAGTCGCTTTTATGCCTTCACTGTAATCAGAGTGAATCTTTGGAGAACTTCTTTTTGTCACGCCGAAGATTTAAAACTCAAAGGAAAAGACTACTAGAAGAACCCCTACGAAAGGTTGACTTAAACTTGTCCCTTCCAGTGATTCTCTCATTTGGCGCAATCGCGTTTGGTTTTAGCCACATGAGCGTTTTTATCGCTGTTACAATTTTCTTACGAGAGTCTGAAAAATGCTAAACGTAGCTAAATTCAGTTGTCTTGTACGTAGATGTCTTTTTTTCTATTTCGTTTGTGTTTATATGTCATCCTTTTCAAAGTTCTTTCTATGTTTTGAAATCCTACAACCTTAAATTATTACCTGTAATACCTAATGAATTCAACACTCCCCTTCAAAAGTGAATTAGTTTAAAAAGCAAGTCACCGTCGTATTTATGACCTATCCCCTTAGGTGGTTGCGCCAAGGTTTTGAGGAACCAGCCAACCAACAAGCTCTTTTAATGAGTTAGAGCATTGGACGACCCACTCGTTATGCTACTCGCGACAGGTTACTCTTTCACTGTTTTAAAACGTTTTATAAGTTGTATTTACGCGATTGCTTTCCCGACATCAGGCCTGCCTGAGGCAAGTTTGCCAACAAGTCCCAAGCATTGACGTGGATCAGTGGTAAAATACTGAACTGGCATCCAGCGGACCCGGGTTCGAGTCCCACTGTGTCGTGGGCACTAGGTTTTTTTTTTAATTTCGTGTGATGTGGTTACAGACACCGGTGGCGGCGGCAGACAACAACGGTGACGCATGACCAGAGTAGTGATCTCATAAAAGCTTTCGCTGTAAAAAATGAACAGTAGTGCTGTGTACTACTTTATTGATAATGGAGTACGCCGAAGCTATTCGCGAAGGTCACGGTCGCAATTTTTGTCCTACGGTTCAACTTCCTCCAAAAAACCACGTCGTCTTTAGTGTGATCGACATCGCCAAATCGTCTTGCGCAAGCACGTGCCGCGAGCTACACGAAGAAGAAAACCCTCGCGCAGCGAACACATAGTGTCGATCAGATATAGAAAATGGGCTATTTATACGGATATTATGGAAAATATTACTAAATATACGGACTATCAGCACCTAACATACCCCTGGAAACCTCAGTGGAGTCAATCTAAAAAGTTAGAAGTTATTTTAACCAAATTTCGATGTCGTGTCCCTCCATTAAACTCCCCCCTGTGTCCCCCCTGTGTCCATTCTGTGAAGAAACGGAAACAATAGAGCATTACTTTATAACATGTAAAAACTATTCATTAATTAGGAAAAGACTTTTAATTGTTCCGTTTCAAGCAGTAGGTTTAAATTTAACTGCAGATAATGTTCTAAGTTTCGGTGCCTTTAGCTTGGGACATTGCCACAGGAGCGTATTCGATGCTGTATGCAATTTCATTCGAGAATCAAAGCGCATGTCATAATAATGCCTGCTTAAATATATTTCTGAAGACACTTGTCTAATTTTGAATGAAATTTGCATATTCATTTGATTGTGACCGGGTGAGATAAGCTCGATTGTCTGGTCTACTCAAAATTTCTGTCTTCCACTGTAGTATTACCTCACCTTTTCTCTTCTTGATTCAATCTTCAATTATTTGTTTAGTTTAATATTCCTTTTTAGTTAATTATTATTTTCTATTACATCATTAGTTTTTTCATTAAGGATAAACCTTTTAATATATCTCATATAGGATACTTCTAGATTTCATGGCCAATCCCCCATAGTGGGTATGTGCCAGTGCGAAGGGGCAACAACAACAACAACAGCGAACAAGGACACCGTCGGATTCGCCTCAGGGCACTCCCTCCTGCGAGAAGACACGTCCAGCGTGCACACAGATAAATCCAAGCATTCTTGTTAGCTTACCAGGCTCGTCACCCACTCACAGCGTTGAGACGGCTGCACCCGACTGAGGGAAGCGAGACGGTCGAGGTATTCGAGTTACGCGGCCTATCTTCCTGTGCACTAGGTCGTGTGTTCGCATCTACTCTGAAAACTCCGCAGGTCCTGCCCGGAACCGTCCACCAAGGCTGACGTACGGTGCAGTCGCGAACAGCGTCAAAGTTGCTGCTTGGCAAACTCTTCGACCGCATCGCTGGAGCAGTCCTTCATTATGGCGTCTCCCGTCAAGCCAGATAACTCGCAAGGCCCAGAAGCCGGCCAAGAACTGCCTCAAGCATCAGGTACTTAACCTCGTGTATTGCAGAAATATAGGCAAAGTGGTACTCTGACGAAGTCATTGTCCACAAATTACAAAATAACGGGGACAGCTGAATGTTTGAAATAGTTTTTTTATTTGTCACGTCGCACTTATACTGTACACCTCGTTATATTCTTATGGTTACATTAGAACGTTTTTACAGGGCGCTTAACACACTGGTATAGACTGGGTCTTTCCTGTAGCCTCTTTGTTACCACCAAGGAGTTTCTTCACCCGCCACATTTTGTTGCCCAAACATACGTAGACCTGGAGGTATACGTTCTGCCGTACCGTTCGCGCGTAAGAAGAGCTATCTCGGAAACGTCGCGTTCTATATGCAGGCACCTAGGAACGAAATTCTTTTTTTCTTCGGCAGACTCTACTCCTCCAGTCGATGATCCACCGCGACATGGCATCCGACACGTGGTCGACCAGGCAGAAAAGGAGGGTGGGCACAAAGCACCCAATGAGCCGCAGCACTCTGTCGGTATCTCCAGGCGAGCATCCGACGAAATAAATCCGCGAAGTGTCCGACGAGTTACCGCTTATAAACAGCCTCCACAGCCGCAGCATTCTCGGTCCATGCCGTCCTTGCTGGACTTGTCGGGTCGAGGCAGCCACATGGAGTCCCACACGCGCTACAGCAGCACCGCGGGTAACATTGGTACGCCGGGCACATGTGGGGCCGTGCTCAAAGCATCGTCCTCGTACGCAGGTTCTGGCACCGAGAGCTGCCGCCGCACGTCTTTGCCACCTGCTGTCGTTGCCGCAGCGGCGGCGGCCCTCAACACTCCGTCGTCGGCGCGCCGGACATCCATAGGCAGTCGCTCTTCAAGTGGAGTCATGGTGCGTTCGCACTTGTTAAGTTTTTCATTGCTTGCTAAGCTGCCCTTAACACTCACTTTCCGGTTCGCGTATTTGGGTCATCGTAGGGACACATATCTCTGTTTTCGCATATTTATGAGGTGACCTTACGGTGTCGGAGTGTAGCTTGTACCGTAGTCACACAGTCTACCGTATGAAATGACCTCCACCCTTCCACTCTTGCTTTTCGTACGCAAATTCCTGGCTATGCCACTGTCCACGTTATTTGACCAAAATCTACTCCCACTAATTTTCTGACGCACCTAGCCCTTTCCGGATCTAAACGTCGCAGCGAATCTTCTTGGTCTACCCTTTTCTCCTGCCTACATCGACAGAAACTTTCGACCATAATCTGCTACACCGTGGTCGCCGTGCTGTGCTTGCTGGTGTCTCTGACCGTGCTCTTCTTCTTGCTGTCGTCGCTCCTGGACAGCAGCGACCCGAGCCAACCATCCGCGTGCACAACCCACGCATGCCGCGAGTACGCTGCGCGGCTCATTTCCTCGATCAACTCGTCGGTGGACCCGTGCCACAGCTTCACGCGCTTTGTGTGCGACGGCTGGCGGCGTCGCCAATTGTTTGGCGTCCAGGAGGAAGCCTTCGGCGCCGCCAACGAGAGGATCGCGCGCATCGTGCGCACCATTGACGTGCCCCCTACGGGACAGAACCTGCTCCAGAGGGCGGCAATGTTGTACAAGTACGTTTATCACCAGTTGGATGTTTCGTAAGATGGTTATTTTAGATATAGACTTTTGGATAGAGTGACTGTTAGAACTATATAGATGTTTTTGGTGTTCGATAGCACTAGACATTTCCTTTTGTGTCACCAACCTTTGTGCTTGGTCTAAAAAACTCGATATCAGGGACATCTGTAATCAAGCGTCTGGAATCAAGCCGCGACGTTTTCCCTCGTAACCGATAAGCGTGGTGCTCCTGAAGTTTGACATGTTTGTCCCGCGATACTTTTTTTGATGTAACCATGGCATGAATTCACTAAACGAGCCAGTAGCCCGATGAATTGACCACCGCAAGAACTTTTCAAATTCATCCAGTACGAGCAGAGTTACAAAGATTTGTCTCACGCTACAATTGTTTTCTCTCTCCTCTCATCCCGACGAAAGCGTTGAAAGCTATGCTGAAAGGAATGGCACGGGGAAATAAAGTAAGACACGTGCGCCTTTTCATCTTGAGCATTTTTAAATGCGATTCGATTTCTTAGTCGGGCTATGTCAGGCGTCCGGTGACGTCCGCGCGCTGGCAGGTGTTACCTCTCCGCTGTCTCCCTCTCCCACAGCAACAGCTGCGAGCTTATCCTCGCTCCTTGCAACCGGAGCAATTGATGCGAGAGAGTGTAGAAGAGGATAGGTGCAGTGCTTCGCCGTTCACTCTCTTAGGCACTGCGCCGTGCTCCCGACCGGGTTGCAGAATTTAGGTGCCTTTTCTCATCTTCTAACCACTACCACCACCACTCTCTCTCCTCCCTGCACCCCTTTCTCCAGTCCGCTCGCGCCTCATTGTTGACCGTTCGCTGGCTGGGCGCTTCTCAAGGTGATGGCAGAAGTCGGTGAAGGCGAATGTCTGACGGCAACGGTACCCTCTTTCGGCGAGAGACACGCATTCGCATTTCCTCACGATTACCTTCGCAGAAGTGGGGACATTTTCCCCTCTTTCTTTTTTCTTCGAACGTACGGATTTTAAGTGCGATCGCGCGCGCGCGCGTGGACAGGTTGCAGCCTTTCGTGGAGGCCTGGTAATTGCCGAGTACCTCATGCTCAATTCAGCCAATGGCGATGCTATGAGTCATGACGCAGTGATTTTCGAGCTTGTAGCATCATTCTTCGAGAGAATAAAAAGCGATTTTTTGTCAACTTTGAGAAATTATTCTAAATTCCAGGGCGCGTGCTGCGCTATATATTTGGCTCGAATGTCCTCAGGAGCCTCGACTGACGATTGGCAGCGTTTTCTGGCCACGCTCAAAAAGTGGGACAGGGCCTCTTCAACATTACGAGCAGGAACTGCGCCACCCGTAGTTTTAAAGGGCCAGTCAACAGGCTCCGGAACGCGCAGGAAAAGCTCGCGCATCTTTCGTACGCCCGACCAACCTTCTTCCATGCGCGATGACGTCAACTCGGTGATCGGCGACGTAGACCAAGTTACTGTTCATACTTACCTGGTTTAGACCAATCAACGAGCTGCGTACTACGTCACGTCACCGAACGCTGAGGTGACGTCACTGCGCGTTGAAAGAGGTTGGTCACGCGCGTTTCGGAGCCTATCAGCTGGCCCTTTAACAAGAACGTGCCAAATTTATAGAGAATCAATCGTATCGGTTTGTACGTGAGAAAGATTGTACTTGAGAAGAACCACACGCAGGGGCTGCATCGCGAACCGGCCACGGTGGACAAGTGGTTAAGGTACTCGACTGCTAGCTTTCTGATCGTGGGTGCGAATCCCGGTGGCGGCCACCGCATTTTTGATGGTATCGAAAATGCTTGAAGCTCTTTGTACTTAGATTAAGTGCACGTTAAAACCATATAGGCGGCTAAAATTACCGGAGCCCACCAGTACGAAGTTTGTCCGACATACCGTAGTTTCAATATGTTAACCCCCCCCCCCCCCCACCCAAATACTCTTATCAGGAGCTGCCTCGCCGTGTTGACGACACCGACGGGTGAGCTCGACGCCGTGAAGTCTGCGCTTCGCGCCGCCGGCGTAATGTGGCCTCACCGACCGCCTCCCGTGGGAAAAAGGGACCTGTTGCGCATGATGTTCCACTGCGACTACACGCTGGGATGGAGCGCCGTGTTTCGAGTGGACCCCGAGCTGTACCAGAACGCGACCAAAGCATATGTGCTCACCGACTCGGGTTTCAACTTCGTCGTACGCAAGTACAACGAGCGCAGCACAGAGGCGCACCGCGTACACTATTTCAGCCGTCTTCGGAACGCGTTCAGGGACACGGAGGAAGCAGTGGCGGACGTCGTTACCTTTGAGGGGAGCAAGTTACTTACGCCACACTGCTGCCGACGTTATACCACGCTCAAGATTACGCTCGCTTGGGCTGTAACACTACGCGCATGTGAAACCTGACCAAAATATGTATTAGTTGAACGACCACGATAACATAACACGTCTAAAACCTTCTAGTTTATTTTTCTTTTGTTTTTGCTGTACGTCAGCTGATCGTTCCAGACGGCCAGTGTCAATGCACCGTGGTGTCTGTGCTTGCTATCCGATTCTGATAAGTCGTTGCAGCGCCTCCATTCCGCTGATCCCATTTTCAGAAATGTGATCTCTGATTTACTGCTATACACTGGCTTGGTGTTGCCATATAGCATCCTCTTTATTCAACTGCGGTGTTTTAATATATGTGACAATCTGTAATAACCAGCAGACTTCCCAACCTGCGGTGGTCTATCCAACAGTAACCATGTTGTCAACAACTATACGTTGTCGGTTAAGGTACCAGTGAAGCGAGCGTTACGTCATTTGGGGTGAGACACGAAAATCGTCTGTCCTGTCGCAACGCTTTGCTGTGGTGTAACGCGCACATATCATCGCACGCTTCTCGCATATCTGTAGCTTGTATTCTACTGCACAGAACAGTAGACTGGGAATCGATTAATATCGCACGTAAAATACAATCAAGGTTTAGAACTTCTCTGTGGAGCCCGCTGTGGTGGAGCAGATAGTTGGTTAGAGTGCTTGGCTGCAGGCAATAAGGTCGCGGATTCGATCGCGGCCGATGTGGTCACATTTGGACGTAGACGAAGTGGTAGAAGCCCGTGTACTGTGGGATGTCAGAGCACGCCGAACACCACCACAAGGTCAAAATTTCCGGAACACTCCATTGCATACGGGGTCTCGTAATCATGTCGTAGTTTGAAGTCGTAAAACCCCAGATATCGTCATTATACTATTATTATTATTATTATTATTATTATTATTATTATTGCCCGCCCTCTAAAGAGGCATCGGCTCCTCAAAACAATTTATGAATAATGTTTATCGACTGACCGACTGACCCTGGAACGTGTTTTAACTGGGCCATACGTAGCGACATCGTTATCAAGCAGTTCACATCGATCGCAAAGCAGTTATCATGCGGCCGAAACATATGAAGGCGCAGTTGAAATTTCAACTTTCTAGTACAACACGTTTTCGGGCTAGTTGGTGCATCGAGCTGCGTTCCTGTTTTGTAGATGCGAAGCAGCTTAGGGTCGTGCTCAATGCGGTGTGTGGCGTGACCATTTGTAATTCTCATGTGCGTCCACTCCTCCCTCTCTCGCCTCGCAACGCGGATGCAAGGAGCGTCTGCTAACTTACTCTCACCTCTTTCCTCTTTTAAGCATTCCTCCCCGCGACGTTTACACTACCATTGCGCATGCGCCTTCCTTTCCCTCTTTCTCCTAAGCTCCCCCTCTCGCCTCGCAAAGCCTACGCAGGCAGCGTCTGCAAGAGAGTTTCTTGATTTAAAAAAATAGCAGCATATCCACGGAGTGAATGATGGAGAGTGGGGCGAAGAATTCGTCCGTCCATTCGTTCTTGCTTCCGTCCGTCCATGCGTCCGTCAGTGTGACCGTCCACGCGTCCATCAGCCCGTCCGTGCGTGCGTCTGTTCGTGCGTCCGTCCTTGCGTTCGTCCATGCATCCGCCCCTGTGTCCGTTCATGCGTCCATCCATGCGTCTGTGTGTGTGTCCGTTCGTCCATCTATTCAACACTCCAAGTACCACCATCTCGCATCTTTTCATCATATATTCCCGATATAGAAGCACCGCCATCCAGCGGACATTCAAAGGACCAAACGAGAGGTGGCACACGCACACTTTCTTACGGCATACGCTTCGGGTCTACTTCTCACCTTTAACCACCTCGAGTTCATGGTTTATACTAGTTCATTGTATTCATGGAACTGCAGCTCAACGATCGCTAAACCTTTCTAAAACTAAGAAGGTTACACCCAGTGAGTATAACGTAGCAACCCTTTCTTGTCAGATAGTGCTCAATGTACATGCCAATGGCTGCTAATGGGGATCGCAACTAAAAGCCGAATGCTCCTGTCTCTGATTCCCCATTAGCAGCCATTGGCATGTTCATTGAGCGCTATTTTTTATTGTTCAACAACGCACAGAAGAAATCTCTCGCCGGCATCACCTTGGAGGTCAAAATGTTATACTTGTTACACACTACAACGGGTATGAGGGACGAACAGGTGCCGATATAAGGAGCTTCGCCCCTAAGATTATGCGAGACGTGGGCCATACGGCACCATGGCTCGTGCTGCGTCTGCTTCGTCTCGCTGGTGATCAAGGCGCCTCGGGGGCACGCACGCTAGTCTTAGATTTCTGGGCCTTGGGTAAAGAAGAACACAACAGCCCTGGATTGGCGTTGGTTCTGTGCATGTGCCCTGGCGTGTCGCAAGCTTTTTGGGTCTTCAAGCTTCCCGGGACCTCCCTTTCTCAAACTCTCTAATAAAGATTCGCAGCCTGCACGCTTACTAAAAGCGGACTGCGAGTATCTGTGTCCCATCAGACTCTTCCGTCTCCCATTGCCCATTAGTAGAGATTGGTATGCTCCAGTAGAAAACACCGGTACATCGCTGCGTGCTTTGTGCCTCCCCAGGCTTATTTCCTACGCAACGCCGCGATGTGCGCAAGCGTCAACGTCGCCGCCACTGTAAGCGTTAGCGGCCGCTGCTTCGCCTCTGCACATGATTCCCTTCAGTTGGAAATGGTGTAATTCTTTTTCACTGTTTTCTGTGATCGATCGTTCTGGCGGAACATACATTTCCTCGACACAGTCACAAACTGGTCTTTTTCATACATTATCGCTTTCCCGAAAATCTCCCCTTTGACCTTTAATGATCCCAATATAAAATCTTGAGCATAAAGATAGGTGGAGGAGGGGGGGGGGGGCATGTTCCTTAGCTTGTACTGATAGCTTCATATTCGGGTCATACAGTATGCGGGAGAAGCCACCAGTGTACCGGTTTCTTGGCTGCATATTGGGGCCATCTCTCGCCTTTGATAATTTTATAAAATAAAGGGTTACAGCAATTTACAGATGGGAACACAAGAAGAGAGGAACGGACAGGGCAAGGCTTGTTTCTCCCATCTTGTGCTCTCGTCTGAAACTTGCTGGAACCTTCTAGTATCACATAGTGTACCAACTGGCCGAGAAAACCACACTGCTAAGCTGCTTATGGGATCATGTTTTCACTGGTTCACCCACTCAACCCTGCCTCTCCTCTTTCCGCAGGAGATGCAACAGCTGGAGGAGAAGATGTTCGATCCACTGATTGCAGATTTCTACAGGAACGCGCCAAACGTCACTACGGTTCCGCATGACGTGGTGTACAGCCCATCGGCCAACCTGTCAATGGACCGGTGGCTGGAGGTCATGAAGCGGGAAGGAGTGGTAATAGTCGGAAAAGTTGAATTTCGCACATGGAACTTGGCCTTCTTCAGCACCTTCGTCAACTTGTTGGCACGTCACGGGGAACTGGACATGTACGCCTACGTGTCTTGGTGCACGGTGCAGGTGCGATAAGTCGTTATGCCTGGTTTCTAGACTCTAACCTGTCGACAATAAGTTAGTGTAGTACAAAAATGGCTGCCTCATTCAAAAACATACACACACAGTACCAGAGAACACGCACCCACACGCATGCAGGACCAGGATCTTTGAATACACGCATGTAGTACAAGGGCTCATCACTTGTCTCCCGCGGGTGATTATATCGATGGGTCGATGAATGAATAAATGAATGGATGGATGGATAGATGTTATGAGTGACTTCATTTAGGACATGCATTGCGAATGCAGCGTCTAGAACACTTATGGCGTCGCGTGTCTCAGGGAGCCATCATGTGCACGCCTCTGTGCCTCCGGCTCCCAAGCCCGTCTAGGTACGCGACGCCGCGGCACGGCAGCTACAGGCACTATATAACGTTTATTGGTGAGTTGAACGACCAATGCTGTAACGTATTGAAAGTGCCTGATATTCTCACTTAACCACAAACTTTTGGGGCAGAAAGATTGGAATGTGTACTTCGGACATTTGACACCACATCTGCTCGTAAAATTCACAAGCTTTCCAATGTCCTTCACAACCAATTATTTACCATTTCAGTCGTTAGAACTTGTAGTTAAAGAAAAAAACGAGCGTCTCACGTACTCCGCAGGTGGCAGCACTATTTGCCAACGGCGAGCTCATCGTTAACTTCTACGGGCACCCACAGCGAGCGCTGATCTTGCACGGCGCCTTCTGCCTAAGCCGTGCCTACATCGCCGCTGGCAAGGCGCTGCTGAACAACTACGCCCGTGAGATACTACCTGTGGTGGCGCGCTCCTATGCAGAAACCCTCTCGCTGAACGTGAAAACGGCATTTTTGGAACGCCTGAACTCCTGGGCCGACTACGATGCCGACTTGCGAATGATGTGGTATGGCATTTGTTAATGAGCTCTGTAGAAAAGGCTGGGAGAGGTACACTTACGGAAAGTAATTTAGATTCCTGAGCAATTTTACGCCTACTCAACGAGGAAATTGTTCGTCCGTCTAGCTGTCACAAAAATAAAGAAGCAGTATTTGTAAAAAATTACTTGTAAATCAAATTTTTGTTGTCAATGCAAAATCTGAACCCTTTTGAACACCTCATATTTGAAAACCCCTTATGCTCCTTAGGTGACGGTCTTAACTGGGGACTGGGTCGTACACATATACTTGCGAAATGGGAATATTTCGCAACCCTATGAATTAGTTGTACTGGTGACAAAAGTATAATAAGCTAAGGGAACAGCTGTGAAGTTGTTCTTTCAGCAGCTGTTTTGGGTAAAATAACAACTGCAACAGCTTTTAGCAGCTGTTTAGCGGTTGTTGAAGTAATTTTGTGATGGTGCAATAAAGGCCGTTGTAGGACGACCTGTAAAGTCGACGTCGAGAGTTGTAAATGTCATGAGAATTTCGGCATGTCTGGAGGATTCGCGCTCTGTGACAATTTAAGGCCCAAGACGCGGTTCAATTATTGCAGTGTGTGCCCTCTTTTGAGCCGTTCCACATGCCAAGAAGGCTACCAAGATGAAATATTGCACGCTGATGGCCCGCGAAAACGACGTTTAGGGAACTTCAGAAATGTATTCTTTTCTATACGGTAAATGTCTACGCTTACGCATCACCTCGACAAATCAGAACGGACATTTTTTTTCCAAGTACATTGCTGATACCTAATGGTCGTGATATGGTGGAAGTCCGTGTAGACAGGTAAACGCATGTGAGCACGTGGAAGTATACGTCGTCGCGAAAACGCTTTAAGCACGGTGGTTCTTGGTGGAGAAGAAAGCAAATTTATCGCCGAATCAATAATGAGATTAGATTCTAGCGTCGTCTTTGTGAGCCCCGACACCTGCCACTTTCGCGGTTCCGAGACTCTGGTCTCGAAGCGGATTTCTCGGCCCATAGTTGGGCTGGCAGGCTCGAGCGGAGGCTGACAGTGCTGTCCACTAGCGCGAGCGAAGGCTGGCGGAGGAAGAGATGAAGGGATTGACGCTGTCTGAAGTCTTCATTGAGTGCTCACAACTCTGATAGCACGAGAATCAGGTGACAGACTCGCCACGGAGTCTGCATCTGTTCGTCGTGTAGTACACATCTGGATACGTTGCATGCATGAGTCTAGGGCTTGATTTGATTTGTTGCGGCTTCTTCAAGCCAGAATTGTTACACAATTGTCCTTTTCTATGAATTAACTTGTAATTATCTGTAGCGTACCGCTTGTGTCCTGCCTGACCCTAGCGTGAGGCAATGTGTATAGGCGTATATGTGAAACTTGTAGTGCGTCGTCATGTCGTAGAATCTGGTCTTGTAATCTTCGCACGCCTAGACATTTTAGTACGAGAATCAGGAGGTAGAAGAGGCTTTCAGTGAGCACTTCTATACTTTTTTTTATTTGGGATACAACAGCACTTTGCAGTGCTAGTGCTAACTATATACGTGCGGCCTGCATGGAAAATTCTCAAAACTAACGGGTCTCTGGAAAAATCTTGGCCTGTTTCTTTTTTGGGCGCAGTATATTACTGGGCTCTTGTTAGTCACAACATGCAAGACACATTGCTTGCTGCAGCGTGTGACAAATATTTCGTCTATTATTTATTAGCCTCTGTATCAGCTTGAAAAGCAGTTTGGAAATTCATTTTAATGTGCGTTAAAGAACTCTTCTCGCCTTTAAAATGAATTTTATAAATAAAAGTTGAAACCACTGACATGTAAATATTCTGACTTTGTGATAGCGCCTTCTGTATCCTTCCGCCTTCCGATGCTGTATCACAGCGCTTTTCATGATAATGAAACAGCTTCACGGGTGTCATCGCTACATTGAGTCTTGTTTTACATTCGTTATGGGTCTACTATTTCGCTTGGTTACCAGAGCTGTGTATTGTAGTACTTATACAACCCTGTCTAAGTCCGAGTATATTTGTCGACGCATATCATTTCATTGAAAAACCTCTTACTTCAGACAGCTCTTGTAGGTGTGCTTAGCACGAGGATGGTGCCGTATCAGAAGCTAGGTCTATAGGTGCCTTCCGAGTCTGACTGTATTAACACTTTGCAGGTCGTGGAACTCCACCTCGCTGTCTTTCAGCATCTTTGCTCCGAAGCCCGAGGTTGACTTTGACGACGTCATCGTTGGAGAGATGGGTGACTCGTTCCTGCAGAACTGGCGCAACGCTTGGTTGTCGCGTAGCTTCTTCCGCGGCTTCGACATCAAGATTGCCATAACGGCCATCGAGACGTTGGCGTTCTCTTCCGACCTCGAGTATAAAAGGGGCTACATCCTACTGCCGTACGTCTTCTCGTTTCCTTACTACGACATGAACGCCATGAACGCCATCAACTATGGGGGCTTTGGCACTCAGGTTGGTAATGTTTTGCATATAGGTTAAAAATAGTAGCTGACGCGTCTGACGTACCCATTACCCCTCCCCTCATTTTAACGCTATCAAGCCCAAGAGGTCGTTTCGCAGAAATTCCGGCGTCGGCTTCTTTGGTTGTGAGCGAAAAAAACATTTTAGCGTGACTGGAAAATCGAGAAAGATGCAAGTAAGATAAAAAAATGAAATTGGGGGCTGTGTGGGGGTAGTTTACCTGGCATGAGGGTGTTATACCACAGAGTAGAGTATCTGCTTGTGAGTACAGTGACAATAGCTTTTCTGCTTGGAATTTCAGCGAAAGTAACTTTCATGATTTACAAGCACACGCGTCCTGTATACATGTTTGACAATAAAACATGAAGTATTGCTCCAACAATGCGGTACAAGCGTTCATCGGGCGTAAGAACGAAAGGTTCATCACGATCAGCGCAGAAAAACCAAAAAAAGCTAAAAAATTGCATGACACAAGCGCTGTCTAAAACAGTTAGGCAGCGCTTGTGTCGTGCACTTTCTGGAGTTTTAAGTGTGAAGCATGTCTTAGGAAACTTTGATGACATTGCCCGAATCTTTCTATCTATCTAGCCGGCTCCGATTTCTAGCTCTCCGGGCCATTTTGATAATAGGACATATTCCAAAATGTGTATGGCATAACATTACTGTATGGTGAGCATAAATGACTAGTCGTAACATGAAATTCATGGCGCGTATGTCATCAATGTCATGATTTACACGTCATGGTCTTGCTGCTCTTGCACTGGTTTCGTTCACATGACATATTGAAAAACTGGCATGGTATGGCATGAGTGCATGGCGAAGATAAGTCACAGGTCCTAACGTGGAAATCTTGACATGCGTGTCATGTAAGAATATGAGTACTTGCCACGCTCATGATGCGCTCACGGCCGTTTCGCTAGCTTCACATATACCAAAGTTGGTATTACGTAACGTGAATGAACGGCGAAGGTAAATAACACGTCCCAACATGATAATCATGATATGTGCGTTACGTAAAGCATTATTTCATGCTACGCTCATAGCGCACTCGAGGCCGTTTCGCTAGCTTCACAAATACAAATTTGGTATAGATGACAATGGTATATGACTGGTACGAACATGATAATCATGACACACGTGTCATCTAAGAACATGACTACATGCCACTCATGATGCGCTCACGGCCGTTTCGCTAGCTTCGCATATAGAAAACTTGGTATTACGTGATGTGGACGGACGACGATGGTAAAAGCACGTCCAAACATGATACTCATGACATGCGTGTCATGTAAAACATGACTACCTGCTACGCTCATGGTGCGGTTGCGACCATTTCGCTAGCTTCACATACCAAATTTGGTATTACGTAACGTGAATGGAGGACGAACAAAATTTCCAGGCGCAAACATAATAATCATGACATGGAAGTCATGTACGGCATAATTTACATGCCTACCCATGTTGGTGATGGTATCCCAAACGTTAGTGGAGCCGTCGTTATGCGGGTATAAACAACATATTTGCATCTTATCTAGATACTTGAGTGCACATAAAATTTCTACTTGTGTTTACTGTGTTCTACGTCCATCCGCCTCGTAACGTTGTGCTGATTTTAAAGTGACATATCAACCTCCTTCATTCGTGCTTCGCATATCATCGATTCTCGCTAGTGGTATGTGGGATTTGGCTTTTGCGTTTTTTTTTTGTGCGCTGATTGTGATGAGTATTTTCCAACTGGTCCGATTTGCTAGTTTACTTCAGAACATGCGTTTGTCATAATGACTTCATTGTTTAAAGCCAGTCACCCATTACGAATGGCATACAGGTTACTGCACTTCCTAAGGCCATGTAGTGAGTGCATAGCAAGTTCGAAAAGATTTCATACACGAAGTGTTTGAAGTACGCACTCAGAACAAAATATTACTTTCGGTTTCAACTTCTAAAGGCAAACCTTAAAGGTCCCCCAATTTGTTTTTCTTGGGCCTCCTCTGGCGCGTTTGGCCATCGAACCGTGCATCATCAGTGTGATTACAATGACCGGGACGTACTATGTAAAGCGTTGCCGTCGCCATGATGTACCGTATAAAACTCGTCGGGAAGACTGGGTACAGACAGCGTTTTGCGTTTGTAGGAGTCATATGTGACTCTTGCGTTGAGACAAGCACCACTCTCTTCGCAGTACAGATCATAGTTAGAGCCCTATAGACCTAAAGAAGGAGGAGGAATAAGTAACCCACTAATTGTAAAGAAGGAGGAGGAATAAGTAACAACACTAATTGTAAAGGAAGCACAAAAAATATCTTAAAGAGTACTGATATACTTTAAAAAACAAAAAAGTGAACTACTTCGCTGCGCAGCAGACTCACAAACTCGAGGTTTGTGTGAGCTTGGTGGCAGTTACTCGACCAGTTGAGTACTATACGTGCACAAGTGTGGTGAAATATTGCATTTTTTTGTAACGTGTTGAATAACCAGAAATTTATTCAAATAGGCCGCATTTCAAATGAAATGGTTCAAATTCAGTTACAGCTAATAACGTTTACTTTTGGTTCTCATAACCAGCTGCACCATATTTATTTCAATTCATCGAAGTCTTTCGTTCGTTCAAGCGAAGTTTCTCTGCAGTTAGTGAGAGTTCATACGGATGCCTTACATTAGAGACGATAAATTAGTGATAGTTAATAGATAATGCTGAACATCGATACAGTGTGTTTTACGAAAGTGTTGGGAAGATCGTGTACATTGCGTCATTCATTACGCCAGCGTTAGGTGGCTCAGTGCAATCTGTGTTTAGGTGTGTATGCGAGCTTTATAGAATTCGTCGATGCGTGACGCTCTTGTGCATCGCGTCCCAGGTGGCTTTCGCCTTGGGCCAGAGGTTTCGCAGCACGTACCTCAGCGCAGATGCCGGCGGTGCCTCGTTCAGCGCGTTCCTGTCCTGCGTCTCGAACGCGTCGCTCTCCACCCAACTTAAGGACGCTCAATCGCTGTTCGCCGAAGTGGTCTCCCTGGGCGCCGTAGTCGACGCGTACCGCAACGCGAGCGATGACCGGCGCCTCGTCAACCTAGAGCGCCTGACCAGCGATCAGCTGCTTTTCATCGCCATTTGTTACGCCAAGTGCATCGGAAGCTACTACGTCGTCCACGACTCCATGTGCGACGCGGTGCTCAAGAACGTGCCGGAGTTCTCGGACGCCTTCAACTGCGCGCGAGGGACGCCCATGAACCCGCACCAACAGTGCAGGCTTTTTTGATGGGAGACTCTTGTTTGGGGACGCATGCGTGAAAAATGCGTAATAAACAGAACGCATGTGACTTTTAAGGGGCGACCTGAACATTCTCAGGAGCTGCGGTGGTTGTGACGGGACAGATGCGTGCGGGGAAACACCATACTTCTGGCTATTTAAGAAGGCATTTTTTTTTTGGGGGGGGGGGGGGGGCACACAGGTGATCTGTGTGGGAGTGCTCTGGGTATTTTCGTAACGATGTGATAACATTTAAATATGTGTCCAATGGATGCACGTTATCTTGATCTTCAGGTTTCGCGCGAGCTGAACGGGCTATCAAAATGTTTTTCTGCTACGTGCCCACATCCTACCCTTGTTGCATCTCTGTATGCGTTTGTACAGAACACATATATAAGTGGATCGGTCGTTCATTGTTGCTTTCATGGTATGCTAGCTTCAAGTGTTTATATTTTGTATTACCGTACGCCTCCTTGACTTTTGCCTTATAAAGGGGCGGATTGTCCTATCTCGCGCTATGCGGTTGCCGAGACTGCTTAGCGTCTCTACATGTAAAGCAGTTTCTTTACTGTACGACTATAAGACGCAGATTTCAAGCCCGTCATTTCGTTTGTAAGCTCGGTCACTTTTCCTAGTAATTCTCTGAACAAACGCATATACTTACTTCGCGACACGATATAAACTGAAAATTGGGCTTCGCCTCCAAAAGGTGTTTATTGGGGAGAATTCCGTTCATACGTAAGTGTTGTAGGTACGGTTGCCTCACCTGTCCGTACATTCTGCGCCCGGAATATTCCGCCAACAGCAGCTGCTCCTATACGCTCGTAAGTGGCGACGGCACCATCTAGGAGCCAGGTGGTGACGTAAAGCACAACGCCAATGAATACTTAAGCAAAGTCATGCGCAAACGATCACTGATTGCACTTAAAATGGGCACTTCCCATAAAGGTACGTGAGCCTATGATCGTTACATGACAAGCACCCTAAAATGAGTACGGAAATATTGCTAGTAGCAGCCCTTGTCAGAACTTGTCAGATCAAATGGTATGCCATAATTTCGGCTTCAGAACTGCCA
Source organism: Rhipicephalus microplus (assembly GCF_043290135.1). Taxonomy (NCBI): domain Eukaryota; kingdom Metazoa; phylum Arthropoda; class Arachnida; order Ixodida; family Ixodidae; genus Rhipicephalus; species Rhipicephalus microplus. The sequence goes on from NC_134703.1 coordinate 45,437,065, forward strand.
TATGCAACTTCAATGGCGCAAAACAAACTACATGGTCTCAAACACATCCTCGTGTCGTCGTCGCCAATTTCAGTTAATGTGGGGTCATCGGGCGATGCGGGCTTCGCCGGGAAACACTGCCCGATAAATCTGGTGCGTCACCAGTAATTCAAGCAGCTGTAGCCTCTCGACAACCCGCAGCGTGGCAAGACGAAGACGAGGTATCGAGTGCTGGCGCAGTCACCTGAAAGAAGAAAAAAGGCCACATGATGGCAACATACTGGAGCAATGATGTAGAGAGGAGTCCGCAAATAAAGTTAATGATGAACGTAGTGATAAATAATCAGTCACTATAAAAGCTGTCTACTGATGACGCAAAAATATGGGCGCATCATCTGGGAGGTGTCATGAATATGGCCGAGATAATAGCTCTGACCTTGTAGATACAAATTGGATGTAAATGTGATGTCACTAAATGCATGTGCATCTATGGCCATTAAAGCCGCATGTCACCGTCTGTGCCGGGTGGAACTGACACATGCACATCATATCAATCATTGCAGTCTACATTGAATCTCGCATGGGTTCAGTATGGCATTATCTGCTTAAAATACCAAAAATCTGATAGTGTATTGCTTATGCATTAATTGACCATTTGTCCTCAAAGTTTCCGGGCAGCTTTTTTACATCATTTTGCTTTAAACATGTACTTTACTTTCAATTGAGCACATTATTTTTTTAACTTTCTTCTCAACTTATAATTTCAAATTGATCACTTCTTTTTTTTTCGTGTTTAAATACGCCGGCATGAAAGAAAATCCACCTTAGTGAGTAAGAGCCAGAAAAGATGTGCAAGCAAGCAAGAGAAAACGAGATTTGTAATGAATAGATAGGAGGTTCGCCATGTGCGATTTTCAAATAAAAAGGAAAACTTGATTAATTTGCGGCGAATTGCTGGGCCGGACTTCCACCTACGAGCTGAAAGACAGTTGGTGTCTTCCGGCACCTTCCTTTGCCTGCTGTATCTCCCAGATTTGCTTGTTTCAGTTGGCTAATCTAAATTTGCAGCTTCCTGAAGCTTCATAGGTCCTTACCTTAAACGTCCTGCCGCCCATACTTTTGGGTTCGAATGACACCCAGAAAAAGACATATTTTTGTTGGGCTTCTACGTCCGGAAATCACGACTTGATTGTGAAGAACGCAATCGCATACGCTGGAAACATTGAGCACCTTGGGTTCTTGATTTGCACGATAGTTAGGTTAAGTGGATGGGCCCCTAGCAATTCGCTTGCGTAGAAATGTGGCCGCCACGACCAGTATTCAATCCAGCGACCCTCAGAACAGCATTTTCGCGTCATAACTGCCAAAGAGTTCGCGGTGGTGGACAGGAAGAGGATACAATCACCGCGATGATGATCATTAACATCATGTACTTGGTTAAGGGGAAACTAGCATTCAGCATCATCAAACCGACTTACGAATGCGCGGGCCACGAGCTACAGGAAGAAGAAGAGCCTCGCGCAACGAGGGAGGACGTGGCCGAAGTCGCTACAAGGCTCGCCGTCCCCGCAACAGGACACGTCAAACGCGCGCAGCTGAATCCAGGCGTTCTTGTTAGCTCGCCAAGCTCGCCGTCCTCTCACAGCGTGATCAAGACAGCTGGGATCCGACTGAGCACAGCGAAACGTTCGAGGTAGTCGCAAGGTTGATAATTTACGGATGTAGACGATATTGTCTCTGTCAGCTTTAAGACCTCTTCCTGTATACTATGATCCTGTGTTCGAATCTGAACACTCCGCAGGCCCAGCCTGGCAGCGCCTAACTGCCGCAGAGGTCAGCTGTGGTCGCGAACTGCACCAACGTTGCTGCTCGCCCAAAGCTTTGGTCGCGTTTCCAGAGTGTTCCTTTGCCTGTCATGGCGGGTGTCGTCAAGCCAGGCAGCACACCGCGCCGAAAGTCAAGCCAAGAACAGCACCATGCGACAGGTACCGCAACTTTCTGCGTCATTTAGACACATCGCAGACCGTAATGCATGCAATAGGATCAGATGGAGGAGAGCTCACTATTTATTTGGGTAATTATTCTATTATATGTATTCATTCGTGTCTTCACGTTTGCAAACTCGAGAGGGGAGGAGCAAGTTTTGGTAGTAAAGATGATGCACCATATAAACTATATGCAACACGACCAACTAAAAGCACGTTGTATCAATAAAAACTAAAGCCCCTTGACGTTACAACTTTATGCCTTTCTCCTGGTAGTGTTTCTGTTGTGCCACGGTACGTTTTACTACCCTGTCAAAAACTCAAAAGCGTCTCATAAATTTCATAGCACTTGCCCACATCATTTTAGCACAGATTGTTTCTGTGAACAACTGTAAAAAAAGTAAATCAAATATTTTGCTTTCGACAAGCTTCTTCATCGTAATCACCTACTGCTATGCTTATGAAATATTCCTTGGTGATAGGGCGGCTTTAATGTCAAAAAACCACCCTGTCATTATGAGAGATACCGTAGAGGAGGGCTTCGGAAATTTTGACCACCAGGGGTTCTTTATAACGTGCACCCTATATCAGAGCACCCATATCTGAGCACACGTGACAAATCTCATTCCATAGCGAATAGTACCGGGAACGAGCCACCAACGTAACAAGTAACTTCATTTCATTTGTTTTGTTCTCTATCCCGCAAACCTTTACGAATGAGAGTGGGGAAGATCAAGTAAACAAAAGCGAACAAAAAGCAGGAGAAAATATGTCACTCTACGTATAAGGATATGATGTTAGGCTGATGCAACTGAATTCAAATACAAGTAGAATGGCAGATAATGAGCTTAAAGATAAAGTTGTACAATTTACACTTGTCATCAAGTAAATAATTGTTCAAGGAGAAAGAAAATAAGTCGTGGTTCGAAATAGAAACGGTGTCGTATTGACGTTGGTTCCACTCCTTGAACGTGCGAGGGAGAAAAGAAAAAAAATCTTGGCCGCACATCTGCGTGCTTCGCTGATGGACGCCATCTGGCAATAACGTTTAAAAACAGACGCTTGTGTAGAACGCAGAACCACTGGTAGGTGGCAGCATCTAATCGTCTCATCGAAGCGTGGAAAACGCCCGCTTTTTCGCGCATATCGTCTCATTGTGGGCGCAGTGTAAGAGGCGCTGGGTCTTTAAAATCACGTATATATGTATTTTTAGTAAAGAAACAGACCACCTAATGCTTACGCATTGATGCTGCGCCCCATAGATGCGTAATATTTGCATTTTGATTAACAATGTTCACAAGTATGAACGCAGTCGCCAGGACAAGGTGGCTGGGCGTAGAGGAAGTGGTTAAACTTTGGCCGTCTGAATGAATGACTTCAAGTGCTTGACACACAGAAGACACATTGACAGACAGACAGACCAAAATTTCTGCGTTGTAGTATAACAAAAAATACTATCGTCTTGAGAACTTACAGGGTCCCCTGCGTTCGCCTAAGACTGCAGGAAAGCGAAATTCATCTTGTTTTCTCCTCAGTCTATTGCATTGATTCCTCTTCGCCTCCCTATAAAGCTTTATGCGCCTAACATGCCTCTTCACTGCTTCTATGATCGGAGGCATTGGCGTTGCAAGTCTTCTGTCTAGTTTTGCACTGCCTCGGTGATCGGCCCTCCTTTGACCAAGCTGTGATGTGATGATGCCATCGTCGTGCGTCTTGTTAAGTAACGTCATGATGATTTTATATTGGGGCGTTAGCAAGAGATTGTGATCTTTCGCATCGTGTTGACGCTGACGCCACTGATGGGCAATTTGTGCTTTTGATTAGGCATCAAATAGAAATTTTGTTTAATAGAAAGTGTTAATGCGACAGCTAATGAGGTATACTTTGTAGTGATGTAGATCAGCTGAGTGATAGCACGCAGTCGTATTGAATTTAGCCTTACTGATTATTTTATGAAAAAGCATGAATAGCATGAAGAAACATTAAAACAAATCTTTATTTCATACGACAGACTACACCGCACCAGGCAGAAAGCCGCCCACCCACGGCACTCGACTTTCGGTCACACAGACAGTCCAACCAGTCCAGGTAGATCGGAAAGACTCCGATCAGCCTCGAAAGCTCCGCGCTCAGAGAGCGTCCGATGGACACGCACATTCACTCGCAACCAGCGCGCACCGACCACCTCTTGATCCCCAGCACTCCATGGGTGGTTCCAGGCTAGAGTACGGTGAATCGAATCCGCTCGGTGTCCGAAGGAAGGCTTCTTACGGGCAGCATCATCAACGTCCTCGGTCTATGGCGAATTTGCCAGAATCATCGGGCCGAGCCGGCTGCAGCGAGTCGCACACGCGGTACAGCAGTTCAGGTAGAGTTATGCATATAGGTTTCGTGGAACCCTGCATGCTAGGTGGCGGAAGCTTTAGGAAATGAAAGTGACCACTACCCGTTTGTGGTACGATTGAAGCTGCGACGAAATCTCTGGAAGCTACTCTGCCGAAAAACTCGTCCGGATTTGGGGATCGAACCCGCGACCAACACCTCTTATGATTTGTTCCCATGGAAGGACGGGTTTTTCGCGTTTAATAGGCTTCATTTAGAGGAAACCCAAATGGTGTTACTCGTGGCTATGAGCAGCAGAGGGATGTTTGTCATATTCGTTCCCTAAGGTACTGAAGTGGTGCTGCGAGTGCTCTTAATGTGATGCATGACACACCCATCCTCGTTTGCAGCTACTTCCTCTGGCATGGAGGGTGGCCGCGGTATACATTTGCCACCTGCGGTCATAGCAGCGGCAGCAGCCTTGCATACGCCGTCATCCCGTCAGTCATCGCAGGGCAGCATCCTCTCGAGCATCGTGGTGCGTTCGCCTGTGCTGTCTTGGCGTTGAGTGTACGTTTGTCTCCATATAAGCAGCCAGCAACCTCAGTAGTGGGTCCTCCTTTATCGCACTAATATTGATCAAATAACAATTGCACACATTCTGTCGCATGTTAGCATGTTGAGTGAGTGAGCGGGCTCTAATTGTAGTTTATCACCTAGGTTCGTATTCTAAGCTAACCTTCTCTTCACCGAAATTTACTTTGGGAGGTCTGTGGCACTCGAGGACAAAACAAAACATGGTGCACCATAACGCAAACATAAAAACATAATTTATAACCTCCTAGCGCCCGACAGTTGATTAATAGGCACAGTGACACGCTAAGGAGACATGATGCTTAAAAGGCCACTCACCACCACGCGTTTAAAGACGAGAGGTTATTTTCTCCTCTCCTGCATACACACGCTGCCTCCTCCTCGCCCCTTGGTTCTTAAGTGCACGTGAACAATATCAGCACTATAAGCGCTAGAGGCTATCAGGATTTCGTGCTACTCGGCTACACGCTGTTATCGTCGCTTGCGCACTTGTGAACACACAAAATGAAGTTTGATCGGTTGATTGTGCACGATATTCATGCAAGACAAAAAAAAAAAAAACTGATGGGTGGCTGCATGGCAAAACAGTGAAGGAGACATCACATGTAATATTTCGCGTATATCAACGAATCAAGAGCATGTACGCTGTATACGTCACGGAAACTACTGTCAGTGACACAGAACTTCGCAAGGACAAGATATATCAGGAGACGATATTGCGCTCTTGTATCTTGGGAGCCTGGTGAATGGCCTCTAAATTTAAAGCACCGGTGTGTTCAGAGGTGAGATGGGGTTTAAAACATTATGGGATGGGATGCGAAGCAGCAGCGGTGTGCACGGTGTTGATCCGATTGAAACGGGCGTCGACGCGGGTGCCGGAAGAACGGTTCAAAGCGAAACTCTGTGTAGCGTTCACTCGAGTGAACGTTTGTTTGAAACGTTAAGACACGGGAGGCAAGTCGGGTTTCGTACAAGTTTCATCGCAGATGAACGAGCCGTAAGAGTGGACAGATTTAGTCACGCGTCCGCTGCAGCCGTACGGACTCAGCCTGCTAGCTATATGCAACGGCAGGCTACGTCCGTACGGCACGGCGGACGTGCAACTAAATGTCTTGTGTGTCCACTCGACGTGCGGTTGAGCGTAGCGGTGGTAAAGCGAGAAAGAAGTGTATTGCGAGTAGGGGAGGAGCCGGCAGCTGTTTCAGGTGAGGGAGTGACGTCAATGCGCAGCTGCGACTTAACATACTTTGCACCACCCCAACACCTGCGGTGAGGAGGTTGTGCAGATTCATGGGACGGCATTACACAGGCTAGTCAAAGAGCTACTTCGCATCTAAAAATGGCATTACAGGATATCAAGCTTACATGCTTCCCTAGAAGCAGCTTTTTCGTGACATACCGACTCTTTTCATTACTGGCAGTTGTGAAGGTTCTTGGTCGTTTTCATTGTTTCCCGTATCAGCAACATCCATCAGTGGCGATCTTCAACATCGTGGTCGCCGTGCTGTGCATGATCGTGTGCCTGGCCATGCTCGTCTCTTTCTTGTTGTCGCTCCTGGATGACAGTGGCACGAGCAAACCAGACACGTGCACGACCCACGCGTGTCGCGAGTACTCTTCGCGGCTCATGGCTTCGCTCAACTGGTCGGTGGACCCGTGCCACAGCTTCACGCGGTTCGTGTGTGACGGCTGGAGGCAGCGCCAAGTGCTCGGCGTTCAGGAGGAAGCCTTCGGTGCGGCCATCGAGAAGATTGCGCGCATTGTGCACACCATTGACGTGCCGCCTGCGGGGCAGAACCGCCTCCAGAGAGCAGTCATGGTCTACTGGTATACTATACGTCTCGATCTTCGAAAGTAGTGATTCTCTCCTCAGCGCACGTTTACTCATTTATTTACATTTTTAAAGATCTCTTGAAGCAATCTCAGAGGCATTGCTTTCACCCGGCAATCTCGGCCCTCATCAAAATGAAAGAGTAAGATTCTTCTCGCCAGCCGTCGGCGCACGCTCCGCATAGCACCCTTTTTCGCACTCCCACTGAGGTGCATGCTTTCTGGCCAGTTGCGCACCCTGGGGGTTTGGAGTATTCTGAAAAATGGTGAGACAATCTAGGGCGTTGATATAAAAGTCTATAAAAAGAGTGGTTGCATGCCAAGACCGTGTGAACGAGACAGGTAGGCATAAACGCAATACCCCAAGGTCGCAATTACCAAGGCAGTAGTTTGCATGGTCTTAATTAACTCGACCCTAATTATGAGATGCCACTGTTAACAATATGTCAAATCTCTTAGTATTAGAAAGGTCTTTAATTAACTGGCCTTAGCTTGAGCTTAATGAGTATTGTCTTTATTATCCATGTCATATTTGGCATTAGAGATTGATAACCAATGATTTTAGCATTACATGGGTTAATTAGCTTGATCTTGGTATACCTTGGCATGATTAGCCTAAGCGTCAAGGCGAGGTTTCATAGCCAAGCACTGCTTTTGTTCGCCCCCACGCGGCGCCACAGAAAGCTTAAAGGGCGCCCCTCGCCAAGTTTGACAATCTTCAGCTGACGTGCGCAGTGCATACACGGGGCGTTCGCGACCATGTCTGCCATAGTTTGCAACCCTACGCGTCGGAGAAACGGGTCAAGCTTCAAGCTAAACGCTGCTTGCCGTTCCTTGCGCGAGCAGAAGTGAGCCCTGGAAATGAAATTAACGGTCCTGCGCGTTCGAGCACTCAATATGCTCATCTATTATACCGCGTCTAATGCCAATAGAGCACGCACCGAGACAGCTATCCCGCAGAAGCAGGCAGTAGACTGCAAAATAATGATTTTGTGCCGCTTCAAAAGGCTGGGTTTCTCAGCTCGTAATGAACCAATGGAAACAATTCTGGTTGTTCGATCACAGAAAAATTACCAGCGGATAACTAGAATTTGTTATCGGGTCTGGTGAGAAGCCCTTCAACATATCCACTGTAAAAAAAAAACTTACAACGAAGGTGAACAGCAATATAACAGACAGTGCTGCAATAAAGAAGCAATCTGGTTTCTTACTGATGAACAGAAGGCGTGGTAATACAGGTGTTGCAAAGACAAGCAATTTCAGCCGCTGTCTGCTAGATGACAGCCCTTTCGTTATCAATTTTTTTCCTTTTGTTTTGTTTATTTTTTAGCAGTGCTTGCGTTTTCTGTTTTTTCTTGCGCAGGATCACATTTTGGCATTACAGTAATACCTTGTTAGTTCGACGCTTGTTAATTTAAAAAGTCGGAGAAATCGGATGTGGTCTTTCGTCCCGGCAAACATATACATTTTCAATGGCATAAAACTGTCCTTAATTATCCCGGCTGCGGCAGCTGCATTTCCGATGGAGGCGGAAATGTTGTAGGCCCGTGTGCTCAGATTTGGGTGCACGTTAAAGAACCCCAGGTGGTCGAAATTTCCGGAGCCCTCCACTACGGCGTCTCTCATGATCATGTGGTGGTTTTGGGACGTTAAACCCCACATATCAATCAAAACTGTCCTTAATTTGGCCACATTTGGCCGCAATCCAATTCACTTGGGCGATACCTGTAGCGAACTGGTAGCCAGGGTGGTCGCCTCCTGGCTATTCCACTGACGTCTGATATGGAATAGTCTGCCAAGAAACAGCTGTTCAAAAAGAATTAAATTGGAAGAAAATCGAAGAGTACCAGACATTCGTATGCTTCGTTCCAGATCGACTGCGTATTCGGCGGTCCACATCTTTGACAACTCCACGCCTTGCCTCAGTACTTTTTACTCGCATTGATTGACCGACGCAATTTGTATTCCTTGCCTCTGCCTTCAAGCAGAACCATTTGAATGAAGGGTACCAGTTACGTCGTTGCTGCCGTTGAAATAATAATAATAATAATAATAATAATAATAATAATAATAATAATAATAATAATAATAATAATAATAATAATAATAATAATAATAATAATAATAATAATAATAATAATAATAATAATAATAATAATAATAATAATAATAATAATAATAATAATAATAATAATAATAATAATAATCGTTGTTGTTACCTAGGCTATTTATTTCTGACTCGTACAGACAGTGTACAAGCACCATAAATGCACACAAGTTGTCTTCGCAGGACGTGCACCGCCTTGCTGACGACGTCGCCTTGCGAGCTCGACGCCGTGAAGTCTGCACTTCGCGCCGCCGGCGTGATGTGGCCTCACCGACCGCCGCCGGCAGGACGGAGGGACCTGCTGCGCATGATGTTCCACTGCGACTACGCGCTCGGGTGGAGCGCAGTGTTTCGGGTGGACCCCGAGTCGCACCGCAATGCGACCACGGCGTACGTGCTCACCGACTCGGGCTTCAACTTCGTCGTGCGCAAGTACAACGAGCGCAGCACGGAGGCGCACCGCGAGCACTATTTCAACCATCTCCGGGACGCGTTCAGAGACGCCGATGGAAGTGCAGACGTCGTGACCTTGAAGGTGATCGAGCGGTTTATTGAATCACCGAAATAATTCGGTCTTTGTGACATCCCAGACTCTACTTAAATGTACCATTCCTTGTCTCTGATAATGCGTTAGTCGCGTGAGCACTGTGAAAAAAACATTTACAGCGGAGACAATGTGTCGATGTTTGCCACAACAAGTGCGTATACAATTTAAACACAATGAAGAAAGCCCACGCGTGGCGCAATTGAGGAGTGGTCACATGACGCTCTTAAACAACTTTCAAATTCTTTTTGGTTTACTGATACAATGGGCGTGCACAGGTATAATAATCGAAGGGGCCCGGCAAAAATGCTGTGCATTTTTTTTTAACCGAACCTGTTCAGTCATTGTTAAAATGCATCGTTATGGCCATCTTGGTTTTTTAAAAAAATAATAATGACGGCCGAAGGCCCGTGATGTTTCACTCGAAGAACCGTTCACATCCCACTTTATCTTTGCTTTTTTATCTTATTCAATACGGCCAGAAGCCTTTCAGTTGCCAAGGCAGGAGTGGTTACAGTAAAGAGAACGTTAAATTTGTCGCAACCTAATTTCATGTTGGAACGACAAAATGGCACTGAAATCCACAAACACCAACAATAATAATTATTGAGCAATCATTTACGAGCTCCTGATGTGAGGCGAAAACTATACAATGACTAAACAATAACAAGTAAAGCACACCCGGTTATATAACAAGTAGGGAATAATAGCCAACAACATCAACAAAAAAAGGGTTGGACGTTGACATGTTCATTTTGTTTAGTAGAGCGTTCATCCCAACTGTGCTCTTCGAAAAAAAATGTGAACCCTTGTACGCGTTTGTTATGCATTCAGGTTCTAAGATTGTGTTGTTGTGTTTTGTCCCGGTAGGTCGTGGCCTTTTAAGCTGCCTTTTACACGTATTGGTGGTGGTTCGACGTATAATAGCCAAGCTGCTCTACAAGCTCACTGTTGTTTAAATGGATCCTACTATTTTTTTAATAAATCAAATTCCTATACACTGTCGAATGATTTTTCGACATTGACAAATATTACATATATTTGCAAACGTTTGTCCAGCGTTGCGATAAATTCATTCGTATATTATGAAGTAGTTGCATCACCGTCGATCGACCTTGTCAAAAACCGTGTTAACTGCTCGCGAAAAAGGTTTCCGTTTTTAAAAACTACCTCAGAAAGCCGAAGGCCACAGTCAGGTCATTGTAAAAACACGTCCTCGCGTGATTTTCACTATTACGTTTATTGGGAAGTTTGTTTTCTTTGACCTAGACCAGTAAATAAAGGGGGTTGGGGTTGTGGAGAAGTGCGGTAAATTTTATCCCACCCCCAACTCACGCCCCTGCAGCATGCTTGTGCTTGTATCGAAATTCGATTAAAAAGTAACTCGAAGCCCCACCTCTTGAAAACACCCAAGAGGACTACCGAATTGGCTTAAGCGACGGAAACTAGGATAATTCTTTTGAAAATTAGAAAATGAGGCTTTAGGAAATGATGAGTTCTGCGGAAAGCTCGTTGAGTGTCTTGTGTGTTGGACGTCACACACACAGGTGCGCGAGCGCGTGCATGCGGTTAAAGTCATGACACATCGCATATCCCAGCTTTGCAAGCTCTAAACGAAATTGTCTCGGAAAATTGTCAATGTGTGTGAGATGCGTGGCAGAGTTCCCCATTAAGAAGAAGGCGGGGCGAAATCTCACCACAACGGCTGGACCCCTTTTCCCCATGCGCCGCTACGGGTGAGTGTGAAAAACACACACATCTTTGCAGTAGGTAGATGTCAAAATGAAAACGAAATGCCAACTTACGTGATTCTCGCAATGACCTAGTTTTGGTACTCGGTGGTAAAAATAGAATGTAAACGGCTGTTAGTATGCAACATCGATATTCCTGTCAGCCACCACTACGCCAAGAGCTTGCATGGTCGCAACCCTGCACCTTAAAGAACGACGGTACAGTCCCAACTACAACAGCAACGTTATGTGGGATTCGGCGCTCCCAATCAGATGGCTAGAAACCGCAGCTCCCCCCCCCCCCCCCACTTCCTATTCCTGTCGTACGCGCCCTTATGAGTGTCTGCACCCAAAAGGCTGGGCATTCCAGAAGCAGGCGTTTTTTGTACAGTCTCCGTTCCCGTTTCGCAGGAGATGCAGCAGCTGGAGGACATGATGTTCGGTCCACTGCTAGCAGACTTGTACAAGAGTGCGCCGAAGGTCTCGACGGTTCCGGATGACGTGGTGTACAACGCATCGGCCAACCTCTCGATGCAACGGTGGACGGAGGTGATGCGAAGCGAAGGCGTCGATCTGAAAGGGACAGTAGAATTCCGCACGCGGAACCTGCCCTTCTTCAGCACCTTCGTCAACCTGTTGGTTCGCCACGGCGAGCTGGACATGTACGCCTACGCGTCCTGGTGTACGGTGCAGGTGCGATGATGGCCTTCCACGCGGAAACACTTGTATAGTAGCACTGACGTATTTGAATCATGGCTGCCTTACTCTGTATGCATTCAAATAAGGCACAAGTCCAGGATGGGATGGAACCTTGAATACATTAAAGAAATATTTAACGCGTGTATATGTAGTCTTGTACCCTAAGCATAGACACGACTTGCCTAGGTACTTGCAGCCTTGCACACAAGAGTGCTTGTCGCAACGTTGGATAAAGCGATACAATGCTACAAAAACGGCGCAGTAGAAATAAAAGAAAACTGTTTGTTAGTTTCTTTGTTTCTTTACGTTTTTGTAGCGACTCGTCACTGCATAACATTGCTGTTTCATATCGCCTTCCCGTCTTATTCTCACTTCTTGGTGCGCATCTAAACCGTGCCACAAAGAAAGCCTATAAGTGTGGTTGCCGTCCGCTTCCTATATCCACGCATGTGGTGCGACGAAACACGGAAAGCGCACCCCTATAGGCTCTTTGTGGAATCTCGCGGGTGATAGGAAAGCCTGTGCTGATTTCTAGTGCCTCATAAATAGGCGTACGCGTCTAACGGTAAACGGGCTATATAATAAACTCGCCGTTAGCATATGCTAGAGGTGAGGGTGCAACCTTTGACAGCGCTCTAGTAATTTTAAACTTCGTGTTTGCCCAGTAGGATGGACACTGTTGTTGTGACCTCTACGTCGTTGTTGATATACATAATGCCTAATTAATTGATTAGTATGTGGTGTTGAACGTCCCCAAACCACCATATGATTATGATAGACGTGGTAGTGGAGGGCTCTAATAATTTCTACCACCTGTGTTCTTTGATGTGCACTCAAATCGGAGCACACGGGCCTAAAACATTTTCGCCTCTATCAGAAATGCATCCTACATAATGCCTGGGATGGGATCATATCGTCATGAAGTGAAGGGTCGCAATTTCGAATCATCGGTCCCACTCGGTACGGCAGTTTTTCTTCTCTTGTATATAATTTTTTGCACCTAATTTGGAATTTCACTGACGGACAACGCTGATTTTTCGCTCACAACTAACGACGCCGACACCATAATTTCCACTAAATGAGCTCGTTATCCCACCGCTATGGCTTTCGTCGTCGCCCACCGCATGGGAGTCGTGACAGTAGATCACATTATTATTACTCTCGCAACCACATTTAGAGCAACCTCACATAATCTTGACCTATGGTTTTCATCTGTCAGTGAGGCCGGCGTAGTAACAACGATATGGTTATGTCGCAACTGATGGAGATTGAATACTGGCGGCCATCATGTGATAAGACGAGGCCGGATGCTAGCTTACAGTCTTCCTTTCCACGTAATCAGCAGCCCTTCAGCAGAGAAGGATACGCTTTAAAGGTGATAAAAATTCTGGTGTATAGTGTCCGATATTCTTACATAGATTGTCTTCAGTCACAAAAATCCATGTATTTCGCTGGTGCTTCAGGTGGCGGCACTTTTCACCAACGCCGAACTGATATTGAACTACTACGGGAACTCGCGGCGAGCTGCAATCTTGCACGGCGCTTTCTGCCTAAGCCGCGCCTACATCGCTGGCGGCAGGGCGCTGCTGGGCAATTACGCCCGCGAAGTGCTACCCGCAGTGGCACGTCCTCAAGCGGAAACCATCGCGTTGAATGTGGAAGCTGCTTTCTTGAAGCGCCTGTCCGCCTGGGCCGACTACGACTCCGACGTGAGCGTGATGAGGTACGGTACTTCGGAAATGCTTCGGATGAGGTACGCTAATTGGTGTTGAGCTTGTTTTCGTGTTCACAAAAGGCTGAGATTGTACAAGTACAGCAACAGAGATCTTCTGCGTACATTGCTGATATGGAACCATTAACTGATAATAGTAGTCATTGCTGTTCTGTCAACCAAAACCACGATGAGATTTGGGGACGCTGTAGAAGAGGAAGGAAGGAAGGAAAATAGAGGGAAAAGAAAGGCAAGGAGGTTAACCAGCCTATAGGCAGCCGGTTTGCTACCCTGCGCATGGGAGAGGGATGGGGGAGATGAAAGATATGTAGAAGAGGGCTACATAAGTTTTTACCATCTGATGTTTAACGTGCACATGCGATAAGTATACGGGCGCATATCATTTCGCCTCTATAGAAATGTGGCCACCGCGGTCGGTATTCGATCCCGCGAGCTCCGGGTCGACAGTCGGCATTCGATGAACTGAACCTTTAAAAAAGTCTTGGCTGAAAAGAGGGCCGGGACAATGAACATGGCAAGAAATCTATAGGTATACTCATGGTGCCGTGTTAATAAGAGCATCTTTTGACGAGTATGTATATACATTTGTTTCACACTGGTGGCCCTCCCACTGTACGGTGTCTGTGTGAGCTCTAACGTAGCACACGCGATGCTGAAGTTGAGCATAAGCTCAGTAATATTATCTGAATATCGAGAGCCTCGGTAGGTATCGTGTTTGGTCCAGTAATACGGGTCTGTTATCGTTAAACTTCCGTATACTGCGCCATATAAACATACGCGCAACACTCCCATAGACACTCTGTACACAACAGAGACCTCGCATGCGAGGTCTCTGTTGCACAGGGATCAGGTCTGGTCTGTCACACCAGGTCTCTGGTGCAGAGTGAATAGTTGTAGCTCCTTCCTTGTTCTTTCTGACCCCGTGCGACTGCGATAATATGCTGCAGGTCGTGGAACTCCACCACGCTGTCTTTCAGCATGTTTGCGCCGGATCCTGAGGATAACGCCACCGACATCATCGTGGGAGATATGAGTGACTCGTTCCTGCAGAACTGGCGCAACGCGTGGAAGTCCCGTATCACCCACCGCGGCTTCGACGTCAAGATCGCCATCACGGCCATCGAGACATTGTCATTCTCGGCTGACATAGGATCCCGCAAAGACTTCATCCTGCTGCCTTACGTATTCTCCTTCCCCTATTACGACGTCAACGCCATGCCATCCATCAACTACGGTGGGCTTGGCGCTAAGGTCAGTATACGATGTCTTGCATGAGTGACGAGCGTTACGTCTTGTCATTCCTTAAGCAATGTTGGAAAAGTCAATGCGCTTTCTTTTTGTGGCATTGGTTAAGTTGTGTGTGAGAGGGGAAGTTAAAAGAAAGACAGGAAAGTTAACCAGAAGAAGGCTCCGGCTCGCTACCCTGTGCTTGGGAAGGAGAAATTGGGTGCAAAAGAATAAAAGAGAAGAAGAAGAGTTGGTGACAGCAGTGAAAACGATGGAATGACTAGAGCACTATCTTAGCACTATATAGTTCTCCACGAACAGTCAAAGTTTGTCGCTAAGGTCGGTTTCTAGCAGGAACCGAAACTGTGCTCTCAGAGCAGCTCGTAATGTAGACAGGATAGACCAGGGCCCCAGAATTTTCTTCTCTGCAAGAGAGTGGTTGTCCAGCTGGCCTATTGCGTTGCAGAGTTGTGTGATTTACAGCTGAACAAGTAGGGTGAATTGGTGAAGCAAAGACCATGGCTCTACAAAACTGTGTGCGTGCGCACGTTTGTGGAGGGTGGAGGAGGGTCGCAGGTTCGATGAACATATGTTAAAGCTTAGCTACTGCTATAGCGCGCTCTTGTTCTAGAGATATCTGTTCGCATCGCAACAGGCGTTGGACGCACGGCCTTGTTGCGAACAATCCAGGAAAATGATTCGCTACCGCTACAAAAATGATTGATTGGTTGATTGATTGATATGTAGAGTTCAACCTTACAAAACCGCCATATGGTTATGAGTACCTTAGCCACTAGACTATATTGAGGGGGCACCACAACAGTTATCATAGGGGGCACCACCCCAGTTATCATAAGCCCGAGCTTTAAAATATACCGATGCACTTTATGACGACGTGTACAATTGCGTGTAGTTAAGTATTGCATGGGGTATATCACAATATGGAGTATGTCACTCTATTTTTCGGGTTCTTCCTAATTGCACAGAATTACAACGCGAAAATTCTAGATCACTTTGCAAAACATCCGGTTAGACTACTTCTAACTCTCTATTTATTAAGTATTAGTGTGTTTTTTTTTTGCTCACGACAGGTGCCAGCAAAATACAAAGGAAATACTGCGTCACATACACGCTTACGCGCATTATTGCATCGATTCCATACGTTCCGTGCGAAAAAGACCACAATAATGAGCCTAGTGTGCTGCTTCGGTAGGCGGTATAGCGACGGTAGCGGCTGGGCGGTTGCGCACGTTTTGCTAGCGAGAACCCAAGCGATATATACCGACTGCGTCTGCTTATCGCTGTCGTGAAACATCGAGAGGAAAGCGCATCGTTTGCAGCAAGACGTTCGGGTTTAGTGTACTAGAACGGGAGAGTGCGTGGAATCACCTTCGAAACGTGAAGCCCGAACAGGGTCAAGCTGCTTGGAGCGCTTCAATCGCTACTCTGCGGTGTGTCGTTTGAAGCGTTGCGCGCAGCTTCGCCAAAGTGTGCAGAAGTTGAATGCCCGTTTCCCCCTTGAAAGGCCCAGGTTCGAATCGTAGCTATGGATGTTGAGTTTTTATTTTGTCAGTGTAGCTCGATCTACAATGTTTGCGATAATTTTTGTTTAATGTTTCGTTGCTTCAAAAGTAATTTACGCCTAACTAGACCATTAGGTGGAAAATAAAAATAGTGTGAATAACTCCAGATAATAGTAAGGAAGATGTATTTGGTCGCGTTGTCATAAGGGGCATCGTCACATTTTTAAACTTTGGCTAGGAATGGCTTCCTGTTTATGAAGCCAGCCCAAACTAGACAGATCAGAGGATGGTGGAGTCTGGAACAGATTAACGTGCTTGACTCCGCCGCGGTGGTCTAGCGGCTAAGGTACTCGGCTGCTTACGCGCAGGTCATGGGATCAAATTCCGGCTGCGGCGGCTGCATTTTCAATGGTGGCGGAAATGCTGTAGGCCCGTGTGCTCAGATTTGGGTGCACATCGAAAAGCCCCAGGTGGTCGAAATTTCCGCAGCCCTCCACTACAGCATCTCTAACAAACATATGATTGGTTCGGGACGTTAAACCTCGCACATCAATAAATAAATCAATCGATCAGTCAGTCAATCATTCAGTGAATCAATCAAATCAGGTTAACATGGCTGAACAGGGTGTGTCGCTGGGACGAACATTCGGACGAGTGCTCTTGTCTTCTTATTTCCTTGAAGAGAAGACAAAAGAACTTTTCGAAACATTCGCTCTAGTGACACCCGAACTTTCATCGCATCGAGGCAGTGCACCCCTGTGACGACGCTTCGCGCATCGAATCCCAGGTGGCCTTCGCCGTGGGCCAGAGGTTTCACGGCACGTATCACAGCAAGGGCGCTGGTGGCGCCTCGTTCAGCGCGTTCCTGTCATGCATCTCGAACGCCTCGCTCGCCGCCCGTGTCAAGGATGCCCCTACGCTGTTTGCCGAAGTGGTCTCCCTGGGCGCCGTAGTCGACACGTACCGCAACTCCAACGATCGTCAGCGCCTCGTCCACATGGAGAGCTTGACGGGCGATCAGCTGCTTTTCGTCGCCATCTGCTACGCCCGGTGCGTAGGCATCCACTACGCAGTCCATGATTCGGCGTGCGACGCGGTGCTACAGAATGTGCCGGAGTTTTCGGAGGCCTTCAGTTGCGCTCGGGGATCACCCATGAACCCGCACCAGCAGTGCAAGCTTTTGTGATGGCGGCCTCTTGCCTGGAAGGTTTACACCTCGCAAGACAACGCGAAGTGATCGGTGCATATCCAAAAACGCGCGCTTAACACCGTTTTCATTGATGCGCTAGACATTTTACCCAACGTTCCAACGAGTGCCGATTGTAGCTGGACACGAGGCGTGGAAGTGAAGTGATGACATATTTGCATTTCACTCACATGGCCCCCTCCGTGTGCTTGAACAGATCACCCTGATTTTATTGAGAATACGGGCCGACTGAGGTTCGCTTGAGTGTTCGAACAGTAATGGTAACACGATAATGATTGCATCCCGACTTCAACGCGAGTTGGACGAGCTAAAAGTGCTCCCAAGTACAATGTGAACACTATGGGTGTCTGCCTTGAGCATGTATAAGTGCCTCGCTGACCTCGTTTCCGCAGATATAGCCACTTATAGAAAAAAAATTATGTGCATTTTAATAAACCACTGCGAAGTGATACGACCGAACTTTCTCCGCCTATGAGTGCGATTTTTTGAGAAGGTTGATCGTTGGTGTCGAGATGTTGCATGGCAGGAACAGAGGAAGGGAATGTTTTATTTAAAATATATAAACCAAACATGTGGAAGGGATCCCTATAGTCGGGGTTTCCTATGACGATTGTTGCAGAAAAAACGCGGACAAAAGCGAAGACGTGACCATCGAAAAGCTGTAAATACATCAACATAACCAATCTTCCTTAACGCACTTCTTGGTAGCAACAGACATCTTGCGGCTGCTTTCATGAAGCGACATGGATACGTATGTTCCGATTCCAGCCCCGTCGCAGTGGTCTAGTGGCTAACGTACTCAGCTGCTGACCCGCAGGTCGTGGGATCGAGTCCCGGCTGTAGCGGCTGCATTTCCGATGGAGGCGGAAATGTTGTAGGGCCGTGTGCTCAGATTTGGGTGCAGGTTAAAAAACTTCAGGTGGTGGAAATTCCCGGAGCCCTCCACTATGGCGTCTCTCATAATCATATGGTGGATTTGGGACGTTCAACCCCGCATATCAATCAAAATGAGGCATGCAGGAAGAGATCCAGTGCAAGCAGGCATGACCCACCCCTATAGTACGCCGATGCTGCATTGAGATTTGATTTTGCAGAAAGTGTTCCTTGTTGCCCAGCCTTACAAGGCACAATGAAAGGACATGTTTTTGGCGTGTGTAGCCTAAACTGAAGCAGTTACATGCAGTTTGACAGCTATGGGTATTGTACGTACGTTATAGGAGCCACCACAGTCGCGCGCTGCGTAAGGTGCCACACCTGCCACAACAGCAGCTTCTTGCGCGATTCATTAGGAGATGAGGCAAGTGGCGGCAAGCCACTGTGCCACACTCTGGTGCTTCGCTTCAGACGTTTTCGTTCCCGTTAGCTTTTAAAGATGCTAAATTGTTAGCAGCCATGAGAGAACCGTGCGCGTGTGTTTTCTTTTTTGCCATACTTCACGGGCCCTCATGTGAACGCTGCTGCATCAAAACCTTTACGAAAACGAGAACGGAGGCGACACGGGCGTGGAGCGAAGCAGCGCGCCTGTAGCATGCGGCAGCCATCTCTGGGGCACCTTGAAACGGATGACAGCAGCGATTGCACTGTCACGGCCACTGCGGAGGTGTTATCGCCGAGCGATGTCTTACACTATGCTAGTTTTATCGTCCGATACTCGTGACTGGCTGATCACGCTGATAACGAAGACGGAACGTCGTTCTGACCACTGACCAAGTGCGAGAAGCATTGGCAGTGACCATGGCATTGGCATCGGAAAAGTCGTCGTTCCACGATTGCTCGCCTGTCCGAGCGGCTGAAAACATCCTTTCAAATCTGCGCTTGTTGCCGCTAGACGTGCCTTCTTGAGTTAAGTTTGTGCGCAGCCTAAAGGGCAGCAGCTGAGCCCGTGTGGTGACCGACCCGAACAGTGCCATTTTTTCTTTTATGGTCTACCCATGCAGTTGGCCACGCGTAACACTTGGTTCCACCGTAGACAGCTGGTAAATGCTGCGTCGGTTGCCGAAGCCCATGTTACGTGCGTGATATGAAGCCTAAAAAATGCTAAGTCACCATATGGTTCCGCTGCCGAAAATTTATGATACGTCGCTTCTAGGCGCGCTGGCTGTCATAGCGGGCGTGCCCGGAAGCGGCAGATTCCGTGTCAACCATGAAGCGAAGCAAGTTCTTAGATCGTGGACACGTTGCCGTGTAGGTCTTGAAAGGCTACCATGTCACTGTGTGCAAGCCCGAAAAAGAAAGCGACGACCAAGGACTAAGTTCCCGGGACCAAACGCGTGTTATTGTGGTGTGAAGGCAGCAACGCGTCGTATCATCATTTCTCGAAGGAAGTACAGAGTGCCCAAAGGAGAACGACGTGCATGAGAAACTCGTAACTTCTTTGTCTTCGGTGAGTAGACCATTAACTTCTGCTTGTCAGTTATTTTTTACCGCAAAGAACAGTGTGCTCTAGTTCAGGCGAGTTCTTTAAGTATGGAATTATGTTAAATTTAGTTAGGTTCTCTCTCTGGACCACCCTTTGTGTAGCTTATGATCAAATTAAGCAACGAGAATATTATAGCCGATGTTCTCGTGTGTATGCCGACAGTGTGTTATTCTGCGTGGCTCGTCGGAAGTTAATCTTCTCTCAAGAAATTTAGAAGCAACTGCATATAACGCTTTCTTTAGCTTTTGGAGTGCCCCGGTGGAGGCGGAAATGTTGTAGGCCCGTGTAAACAGATTTGGGTGCACGTCAAAGAACCCCTGGTGGTCGAAATTTCCGGAGCCCTCCACTACGGCGTCTCTCATAAACATATGGTGGTTTTGGAACGTTAAACCCACAAATCAATCAAAGCTTTTGGAGTGCCCAACCAACGCCTCCTCTATTTAGATGCCTGTCGAGTGAGAACCAGTACAGCTGACACACCCTTTCCCTCCTTCATTTTTGATTACTGTCGGTCTTTAGCGTCACCTGTAGAGGACGGCGCAACAACTCGACATCTCGCATAGCCTCCGAAATAGTCGTATATAATTGCAGATTTCCAATAACTTTTGACTGACACGCCCCTAGGGGCCACAAGTAAAAAACGCCGTGGTAATAGTGTTGGTCGCGAGCGCCATGGCGCGGCGCTTGCTCAAAACTGAAGGCAAGGCATCTCCACTGGCAACACAAGCCATTCGTCAAGTATCTTGATAAAGGAGGCGTTAGGCTGACCTACGCACCCCGCCACTGGTTTGCTTTCTGAGGTTGTGCGCGTAAATAAATTCCCTTAAGGTTTTATTTACCAAGAAATGCGCATATACTCACGCAAACAAATTTGCTCAAAATAAGCCATTGCTAATTTATGCAAAGCTGACAAGAATAATTGAAATAAAAAATATGGCAGATCCCACGTGCAGTGGGAATCGATGATGTGCGAAGCACGAATGAGAAATGTTAATATGTCACTTTAAAATCAGTACAACGTTACGAGGTGGAGGTGAATGATGCAATACATGACTTTCGTGCCATCATTATTATGTTTGGATGTGTCTTTACCTTCGTCATCTATTCACGTCAAATGATACCAAATTTAGTAAGTGTAGCTAGCGAAATGGCTGCGAGCACGCTATGATCGTGGTATGTTGTCATGTTCTTACATGACACGCGTGTCAAGATTATCACGTTTGCACCAGTCACATACTTTTGTCATCCATTCACGTACTGTAATACCAAATTTGGTACATGTGACGCTGGCGAAACGGCTGCGATTGCATCATGAGCATGGCATGTAGTCATGTTGTTACCTGACACGCATGTCATGATTTTCATGTTAGGGTCTGTCACTTGTGTTCGCCATGCAGTCATGTCATACCATGCCAATTTTGTAACATGTCATGTGAACGAAGCCACCGCAAGAGCAGCAAGACCATGGAATGCAAATCATGACATTCATGACATACATGTCATGATAGTCATGTTATGACTAGTCAAATATGTCCTTCATACAGTCATGTTATACCATACTAAGTTTGGTATCGATACCGTTAATGAAACGGCTGAGAGAGCTAAAAGTCGTAGGCGGCTAGATAGATAGATAGATAGATAGATAGATAGATAGATAGATAGATAGATAGATAGATAGATAGATAGATAGATAGATAGATAGATAGATAGATAGATAGATAGATAGATAGATAGATAGATACGCTCAAAGTCGCCGAAGTTCGCTAAGAAATGCTTCGCATTTAAAAAAATACAAAATGATTCGATTAGTTTCTGCTTCATTCCTTTTGAATGATGATTTTACAACGCATGCAAACCTGGCTGCCTTCAATCTTCGTTTTTTCTTGATAACATAGAACGTGGCTAGCGCAACGTATATAACTTTCCCAACTCAATATTGCCAGCCCGCACAAGTGCTTGCACCTGTCAAGGCTTCTGCTTCGCCCACAAACTAGCCTTCTACAACCGCCGGCAAGCTCGAAAGGGTAATAAAAAGAGACCTTCAGTGGCTTGACGAAGAGGCTAGATGTTTGCACGCACAAGGCCAATATTTAAGTTCCGTCATCGTGGAAGCCAGTTAATATACATTCTAAAAACGTCGAGCATTTAGAGAGTTTCTGCAATAATCGTCATCTGCCCCGCCATGGTGGTCTAGTGGCTAAGGTACTCGGCTGTTGACCCGCAGGTAGCGGGATCTAATCCCAGCTGCAGCGGCTGTATTTCTGAGGGGGGCGGAAATGTTGTAGGCCCGTGTGCTCAGATTTGGGTGCACGTTTAAAGAACCCCAGGTGCTCTAACTTTCCGGAGCCCTCCACTACGGCGTCTCTCATAATCATATAGTGGTTTTGGGACGTTAAACCCCACATATCAATCAATAAATAATCGTCATCTACTTCGAGTACTTTCCTCGCGCTATCGCCGCGGTTCCGCTAGTACACAGTCGCGAACGGCGCGCACGTTATCAGTGTGGCATAGCATTCCCGACAAAGTGGCCAACGCTGGGTTTTCAAGAAAGCAAACGCGAGCAAGTAAGATGACGATTATTGTTGCGTATAGCAGAACTACTCGGCAAATACATTTTTTTTCTAAGAGTGTAAGGCGACGGACAGCAAGCTACCCTTTTGCGTCTTCGAAGAAATGCCAGAGTTGGACGGCGCAATACACAAACTTCGAGAGAGCACTAACCGAAAGTTTAGTGAAAGTGGGGTCGTGACTCCTCACTTTCGCAGCCAACCATTTTTTTTGTTCTCTTTTATTGCGATAGAAATTATATAGATACTCTCGGCTCAATGGCTGAATATTGCTGCTGGCGTGGCCGTATTCATCACACACACACACACACACACACACACACACACACACACACACACACACACACACACACACACACACACACACACACACACACACACACACACACACACACACACACACACACACACACACACACACACACACACACACACACACACACACACACACACACACACACACACACACACACACACACACACACACACACACACACACACACACACACACACACACACACACACACACACACACACACACACACACACACACACACACACACACACACACACACACACGCGCGCGCGCACACACACACACATGCACACGTACACATGCGCACACACACACATGCACACACACGCATGCACACGCGTACATACATACATACATACATACATACATACATACATACATACATACATACATACATACATACATACATACATACATACATACATATATTGTAAGATGGCGTCCAGTACCCTCACGACTCATCTTTATTGTCTCGAGTATGTGCCCCACAACCTAAACTGGAGTGGTGATGATGAGTATGTACAGATGAAAAGATGGAACGTGTAATGATGCTCACACTTATTTTCCCCGCGCACTTGATCGGCCGACCCGGCCGAGACTTAGGCGGGAAAGGTACGGCGAACAAAAGGTTTAAGGCGTGAAACGTGAACTATCTCGGATGCACGGTAACGACGGTCCGAGGAACGCTCGACGGGAGTGACAAGGTAATTGACAGGAGATGTTCGTTCACTAACAACGTAAGGTCCAAGAAAGCGTGACTGAAACTTTTCACACAATCCGGGTGTACGAACAGGCGTCCAAAGTAGTACTTCATCTCCAGGACGGAAGGTGACATCTCGACGAAAGCTGTCATATCATTGCTTGCGGTCTAGTTGACTGGCCTCCGTGTTGAGTTGAGTTGTCGTGTTGAGTTGCCGTGCGTCAGCGAGCCTGGAGACGAAATTTTCTGGCGTAGTCATGGACGTTTTTGTCGTTACATTGAAGAAAGAGGCGTCAATAGTGCACATGTCGGCGCACGACCATAGACGAGGAAGAAAGGTGAATACCGGGTGGTTCGTTGAACAGTGGTGTTGTGTGCAAACGTTACGAACGGCAAGATTTTGTCCCAGTTATTGTGGTTTGGTCCGATGTACATGGATATCATGTCGATTAGAGTCCGGTGGAATCGCTCTGTCAGGCCATTTGTCTGCGGGTGGTAAGCGGATGTGGTCTTATGAACTGTGCCACAAGTTTTTAGAATTTCGTCAAAAATTGTCGACATAAAAGACTTGCCCCGGTCACTCAACAACGTGCGAGGTGCACCATGACGCAAAGCAATGGCTTCTAAAAAGAAGGCGGCAACGTCTGAGGCGGAGCTAGTGCGTAGAGGAGCGGTCTCCGCGTATCGTGTGAGGTGGTCGACGGCTGTGACGATCCAGCGGTGGCCCGCTGGCGTTACGGGAAGTGGCCCGACGAAGTCTATTCCACCGACAACGACAAAAGGTGTATCGGGACATGGAATGGGTTGTAATAATCCAGCAGGAGCAGAAGTTGGTCGTTTCCGGCATTGACACAGTGCACAAGAAGCGACATAATTATAGCCACAAAGGTAGAAAGACCAGGCCAGAAGAAACGGCTCCTAACGCGGTTCTAGGTCTTCTGAAATCCCAAGTGTCCAGCTGATGGATCGTCGTGGAGTGCTTCGAGAACTTGTTTTCGCAGTGAACGGGGAAGTACTGGCACCCACCGATGCCTCAACCGCATTGTAAGTATAGCGCTGCAGGACATTGTTGTCTAGCTTGAACTGCCGTAGCTGACGACGTAGTCTGGCATTAGGTGGAGAAGGTGAGTCATTCAAGTACCCGATGATGCGGTTACAGTATGGGTCGTCACGTTGGCACGCGGCAAACTGAGCACTCCTGTTTAAATATAGTGGCCCAGCAACTGCCAGGGGTGATAACGTGAGTGCAGAGGAAGCCGCTTGATCACCTGAGGGGCATCGAGGATGCGTCGTTGTAGATGAAAGTGGCAAAGGGCAGTGAGAGAGAGCGTCGGCATCCTGATGCTGTTTGCCAGACCTGTACACAACGTCAAAAGTGTACTCTTGCAAACGGAGTATCCAGCGACCGAGTCGCCCAGACAAATTCTTCAGCGAGGGCAACCAGTATAGGGCATGGTGGTCGGTAATGACAGTGAAGTGTCGTCCATACAGATAAGGTCGAAACTTCTGGATGGCCGAAACAACAGCAAGACATTCCTGCTCTGTTATCGAGTAGTTCTGCTTTGCAGGTGTTAGTGCGCGGCTGGCACACGCAACTACTCGCTCACGTGAAGTGTCGTCACGCTGGAGAAGGACGGCACCGATTCCGTGGCCGCTGGCATCTGTGTGAAGGAAAGTGGGTGCGCTCTCATCGAAGTGATGGAGGACGGGGTCTGATGTCAAAGCACGTTTAAGGGCTTGGAAAGCACACTCGCACTCGTCAGTCCAAGTGAAAGCTGTTCCTGACGTCAGAAGCTTGTGTAACGGCCCCGCGATGGCAGCAAAGTGACTGATAAAGCGGCGGAAGTAAGACGCCAGGCCCACGAAACTTCGCAATTGTTTTTGATCGCCCGGACGTTGAAAATTAATTATGGCAGCAACCTTGTCGGGGTCGGGTCGAACGCCATCTTTGCTGACAAGGTGACCCAATACTTTGATGCTCCTGCTGGCGAAGTGGCACTTTTTTGTATTGAGCTGAAGCCCAGCGTTCGAAATGCACGTAAGAACTTCGTCCAAACGCTTAAGGTGCTGAGGAAAGGTAGAAGAATAAATTACGATGTCGTCCAAATAGCATAAGCAGGTTTTCCACTTTAGACCACGTAAGACAGTATCTACCATGCGCTCGATTGTTACTGGAGCGTTGAATAAGCCAAAAGGCATGACGTTGAACTCGTAAAGCCCATCAGGCGTTGCAAACGCTGTTTTCTTTTTGTCTGCTTCGCGCATAGGTATTTGCCAATACCCGGATCGAAGGTCAAGGCTGGAGAAATATTCTGCGCCTTGTAAGGAGTCCAGGGCATCATCTATGCGTGGCAACGGATATACATCTTTTTTCGTTATCTTATTTAGCGCTCTGTAATCAACACAAAAGCGGACAGAGCCATCCTTTTTCCGGACCAACACCACAGGAGACGACCAAGAGCTGGATGAAGGTTGATTAATGTCCCGTTTGAGCATGTCGACGACGTTTTCCTCAACCATTTGCCGTTCCGCCGAAGACAGGCGGTATGGGCGGTGGCGCACAATGGAGCTGCCTTTGGTTTCGATGCTGTGCTCTGCAACAGATTTGCGGCCCAAAACTTTGGAATCTACGTCGAACGAAAAGCTGTGCTTTTGTAGAAGGTCTAAGGGGTCTCTTTTTTGCTCAGCAGTGAGGTGAGGACTTATGGTAGCATTTAAAGCAGCAGTGGTTGCCTTGGTATCGCTTGTAGCAGACGAAAGCGGTGATTCTGCGTGAAGAGGAACCAGCAAAAAAGGCTCGCTGTCAGCGAAGCAGCTCACAGCAGTGCCCTGGGGCAGCATCACTGGCGATGAAGTTGGGTTCAAGGCGGTGACCAATGCCTTACCGTCGTTAAACCGCACAAGGCCGGGTGCAATGGCAAGTCCCGCAGGTTTGGAGGGAACTGATGGAGCAATGAACACGTCACCGTTAACTATAGTATCCGAAGCGATCGTGTGAATTCGTTCATCTCCTGGCGAAATAAAACAATCCGCGGCAGCAACAAAATGGAAGCTGTATGGATCGACATCAGATGAACTCTCAGTAGCTGACATATGAATTACTCGCTGACGACACGATATGAAAGCTGATGCCGAAGAAAGGAAGTCCCATCCTAAAATGACTGTATGAGTGCACAAAGGAAGTACAAAAAACTGAGTGTGGTGAAGGATGCTATCTATGAAAACGCGGACTGTACAAACACTTGAAGGCTGAATAGGGACTCCATCTGCGCAACGAAGGGGGGGGGGGGGCATCGTATGGTGTCCTACCTTTTTTCAAGCGGGCACAAAAGTCTGCACGAATTACGGAAAGTGATGCGCCTGTGTCTACTAGTGCCTCTGTCTGTATACCTTCAACATACACCAATAAAACATTTGATGGGCGGTCTGGAGGAGTTTGACGCAGTTCGAAAGATGCAGCTTTCGCTCCCGAAGCTGCACTGTTTAGTTTTCCAGTTGGCGGTCGGGAATCGAAGTAGAAGGTCGAAGGGGAGAGGAGGAACGCCGCATCGGCGAAGGTGAGCGACGACGGGAGAAACGGGAACTGCCAACTGAGGCAAAGTTCTGCGGAGACGGCGACCGGCGTGTGCTGTTCTGATACTGTCGGCGATAGGGTGGTCCAGTTGGGTAAAAGTCGTCCCGTTCATAGTCACCGTAGCTTCGTCTTTCGTCTTGTGGACAGCGTCGGCAATACCTTGAAATATCACCACGGATGCCGCAATAAAAGCAAGTTGGTCGTGTAGTGCGCCAGGTGGTGTAAGGCTGGGAAGATGGTCGCGGTGCGAGCGAGTTGAGCGAGCCATGCACATCAGGCACTGGTAGCTGCATTGGGCTGTGGTGGGGTGCAGGTGTCCTAGCAGCAACCTGAGCATAAGTTGGCGTGGCCACAGGATAAGAACTCGGGACAGGTGTGACAGTCATCGAGGCCAGGCTTTGGTGGGGCGCAGGCGTCGTTGCAGCACCGTGAGCATAACTTGGCATGGGCACGGGATCTGAGCACGGAACTGGTGTGCCTGTGATCAAGGCCAGTTCCTCCCTCACGACGTCGCGTAAACTAGTAGCAGGTGGCGTCGTTCGGATCTCGAGGTGGCGAGGTGAAGCCTGTGCATGAAGTTCCTCGCGGATGATAGAGCAGATCAATGAACGCAGCTCTGTGGTGTCGTGACTCGAGCTGAGATCAGGCATATCATGTTGCACCCGAGTGGTTTGAAGCTCCTCGAGGTGCTGACAGGTAGCTACAACATCGGCGACGGTCTGGGGATTCTGCACCACAAGCGCATTAAAAGCGACCGTCGCAATGCCTTTCAGCAGGTGGCGCACGCGGTCGTTTTCCGCCATATGGTTGTCGATGCGGCGGCAAAGGGCGAGAACATCTTCAATGTAAGAAGTGTAAGACTCGCCGGGGCGTTGAAAACGTGCACCAAGGTTTTTCTTGGCAATATCCGAGCGCACTGACGGGTTGGCGAAAATCTGGCGGAGCTGGTGCATAAAGGCGGGCCATGTCAAAAAATCGGTAGCGTGGTTTAAAACCACGTTTTTGCGACGCCGCTCAAGTCGAAAGCAACGTGGGTGAGTTTCGCAGGCTCATCTCAGTTGTTAATGGCACTCACGCGGTCATACTCCTCGAGCCAGTCTTCCACGTCCTCACCCGGAAGCCCTGCAAACAGCGGAGGATCCTTTTGAGGGCTGGTGACCAGGTGAGAAGGGTTTCTTGGCAGTGGGAGCGGTGGCGCAGCTGCTGCGCTGGGCTGGTCGGCTTGCGACATTACCGCACCCAGTACGTTTAAGCGGTGGCCTGAACGGAGCTCCAGGGATGCGTTCTAGAAGACGCTGGGGTTGTGCAAGAGCGCGAGAGGACGCGGGAATAAGGCAGCACTCTCCACCCCTTGTAAGATGGCGTCCAGTACCCTCAAGACTCATCTTTATTGTCTCGAGTATGTGCCCCACAACCTAAACTGGAGTGGTGATGATGAGTATGTGCAGATGAAAAGATGGAATGAGTATAGATGCTCATATATATCTATATAAATATATATATATATATATATATATATATATATATATATATATATATATATATATATATATATATATATATATATATATATTTCCGCAACGGGAAAGACCCATCTGCAACATTCTCAAGGTGGCTGACTGCTCTGCAGAGCTTCGTGTGGGGAAGATGATTTGGTCTGTTTAGAAGCTATTTTAGTTAATCAAATTGATAGCCTCTCAATGTAGGGATCCTTTGTTGGCCGGGGCAAGTGATTGCATGACAGAAACTGAGGGTCATGAATCGACACTATATATACATACAGCATGAACTAGGTGCCTTTTAATGTTACCTGAGAAATAATGGTTGAAAAATTACCACGCCAAGTGATGCCAACAGATTAGGGATTTCTGCAGCCTCACTCAGCCTGTTTCTCGCTGTATCTGATTTTCTAATATGCTGGTCTGGTAAAAGCATGCTGTGCATGTCTTGTAGAAAACTGCAACAAAGACATTGCAGCTATCTTCCTGAGGAACGGAAACATCAGTCAAATTCACCGCAATTAAAAAAAATAAATTGCTATGTGGGGGAACATAATAAACATTGAATGGCGGCCGCTGTAACGCCGCAAAGTGGGCATAAATGCGTTTCTGTTTCTTTGAACAAGCGTTTTGCGGAATCCAAAAATAACTTTGCACACCCTCGGGATTCAGTGGACCTTGTTTTCAGAAGCACTAGTGTAGTATGGCGCTGTGAATGAATGGTGCGGCGACGTTGTTTAGCGGGAAACATAGCCAGTATGGTGCAAAAAGTTCTGTTAAAACGGCTAAGTAATCAATCTTATAAGCAAATGAGCATATGTTTATGTAGTTTAGGGATGTTTTAACAGTAACATCTCTTGCGCAACATTATCCTTTTGTGATGATAAAGTAGAATCGGTTTTTCTCCTTTGTTCATACATCTAACTCTCCGCTCTGAAAGACATATCAAGGGCCAACCTCATTTTCAAGCCATCGTACTGAGGCGGAGGGCCTATCTATCTCAAACTTCTGTTAACAATCTGTATAACTGATGCGAATTCATGGGATTTCAGAGCGGGCACTTAAAGGTGCTTAACCAGCCTTAATCACCTCCGATACCATACAACGCGAAAATGTGTTACGTCGATGTCTATCGAGACTTCACTGACGTCTCCGTCTTGAATCTGACTCTAGTAAAATGTACATTAGCGGGTGACGAAGAAGAACTACAAGAAAGTTTCATTGACGCAAATCACCTTGTAGCCGAACCCATGATATTCATGTGCGGAACGCTATGGGGCAGA
Source organism: Rhipicephalus microplus (assembly GCF_043290135.1). NCBI lineage: Eukaryota > Metazoa > Arthropoda > Arachnida > Ixodida > Ixodidae > Rhipicephalus > Rhipicephalus microplus. The sequence continues at coordinate 45,466,905 of NC_134703.1, forward strand.
TACTCCACTACTGCGCTACCGAGGCGGAAGTGCGAGGCGGCATGAATGCGCCTTATATCTCCAACGCACCCTCGCGTGGCGCTCTTGGATCAAGAGGTGGTGTCGCCATCTTTGAGCAGTGAATGTAAGTACTGCACCATGACCATCGCCTCCGACATTAGCTCCAGGAACGCACTGTGCTAAAGCAAGGCAAAATGCGCGGCGCCGTTTCCTTCACGTTTCTAGTTTAGCAGTGGCGTGATCTGTTTATTTTAACTCTCAGATTCTGCGGTATGACGACGTTAGCCCAAGCTCAGCGTCCAATCAGCTACGCTATTCCGGCTTGACATAAATTTCTCTGATTACGCTTTCCACGTGTGATAGAAACGCCTCGGTAACGGCAAGTTGCCGCAGCGAATCTCGGAGGCCACAAAGACACGTCATAACGAGCGCCGTTAGGGAGTGATTCGATGACAACCTCGTTGGGGCAGCTCGATGTCAGCGAAGAAACGCTGACCGCGCTGCCATTGAGGCGTATGCTTCGAAGTTACTCGCTTTGCCTTTCTCGTGTTGTCGTCCCGTGACGGCTCATTGCTAGAGTAGTGCAGTTTTCACGTGCACTAACGGAGTTCTCCACCACCTAATACTTCGAGGGCGATGATACCGACTAATGAAGCTGCTGCAATTTTTCGGGAGGAGGGGGTGATAGTGGTTCTTCAGGACCAAACAAAGTTCATGTCTCCTTAAATCCCCAGAAAGGCAATGACATCGATCCATGGGCGAATGTGCCTTGGTGGAGCGTGATGGAGTGTTTACTTATGTGGTTATAAAAGGGAAAAGAAGAGAAAAGTGAGCCTCGTAACTGTCTGCATCTGGTGCGACACCTCAACAGTAGCTCACAAGGAATGGGAGTAAGGAGGGATTAAAAGGATAGAATTAAAAGTTATATATAGAGAGAGGCGCAGGAACAGCGAGCGACGGAAGTAAAAAGAACATAGGAAAGATGAACACGGTCGCAGGAGTCCGAAGACGGGGCACCACGACGAGAGGGGGGGGGAGTGAACTCTCAGGGGGACTGTCTCTCAGGGGGAGGACACCTCAACAGTAGCTCACGAGGGATGGGGGTAGAGAAGGGAATAAAAGCATAGGATTAAAAGGTAGAGAAATAGAAAGAGAGGAAGGAGAGAGCGAGGCGCAGGGACAGGGGGCGACGGAAGTAAGGAGAAGACAGGAAAGATAGACACGGTTGCAGGAGTCCGAGGATGGGGCACCACTGGCGAGAGCTCTTGTCGGAGACAGGAGGTGGCGTAGGACTAATCCAGTCGGTCAGAGCTACGCTGTCGTCGTAGGGGACCGGCGTCAGGAGATGGCGTAGACCAACCCTGTCGGCCAGAGCTGTACGAGCTGCACTGTCATCGGAGATCGCGAGGGTACAACCGGTCGGCACGGAATCCAGTGAGCGAGTACGTGACACACGCCAGCGAAACGGCTTGACGCGTTAAGCTACGAACGTCTGCCTGCCACGTTCCTGAAGCATATCGCGGTACTATGTGGATGTGCACAAGTGCAGGTCACTCTATTATAGGGCAGCGCACACCTCATTTGACGACGCTTTAAATGAGTATATACTGAGTATCAGTGTTTATTGTGCGCTTATCGATGCCATCTTTGCAAAGCCCATGTTAAGTGTATATACTACGATTGTATGATCCACGCATATGTTTGCAACTTCAGCTGCCACAAGAGTGAAATCAGGATCATGGACGCTAGTCGTCGAGATGGAAGTGTGCCACAAGGAGTCAAGATGGGTGCATCTACATCAAATGGTGTTGTAGCTGCCAAACACCAATAGACATTGTGCAAGCTGTGATACACTAATGTATAAACAATAATATAAATCTTAGAAGATACGTTCTACTTTCGTGTTACATATATTCTTACTCGTATCACGGAGAGAGCCAAGTTTTTTTTTTTTTTTTGCGTGGCTTGCTTCCCACAAACAGAGCTATAGCTTTAGTCGCAATAAACAGAGTAAGCAAACTACCAGACAGTTCAATTACTTGATTTGCATTGCATGGAGACAGCGTTGGCACTATAACGGGTAATAGCAAATTTTAGGCAACATTATCAATAATTCAGTCATTATTTAGGCGAAAATATCTAGCTTTTATCTAGACACTTGCGATAGGAAAATATGGGCAAAGACAGAACATGATTTATTTAAATGTGAAGACATCCACAGAGATGCTTGTTTGAGAACAGGCCACCATGTGACCTACAGCTTTAAAGATACTTGGGAAAATGTCAACATATCCGTGATATAGAGGTCAGTGAAATGCACCTTGAAAACTGGTGGCGTAAAAGTAGGGAAAATAAACGAGAAAGAGATCGCGTAAAGTCAATTTTTACCATAATACAACACGCAGAATGAGAAGGTATCAATGGTAATCGAGTTTTCAATTTATAGACTAAAAGAAATATGACGTGCATAGAAAAAGCGCATCAATATGGCGAATTAGAAGCTATGCTCGGCGTCTCTCAAACCAACGCCTAGTTTCATGGGGGGCGTCCATGACATGCATCCATCCACATGTAACAGCTTTTCGCGTTGTCTCCGTTTTTGTCCGAAGCGCCGGCCATACTTCTGCAGATCATTCTGTGAACTTGGCTCTGAAATTTTGACGTGCGGTGTGTTCGTGGAATACGCAGGCGGTCCCAGCAACATGGGATTTGCGAGCCGCCAGTGTTGGGAAATTAAGAAAAGCAGGAGGAAGGTCGCGAGGGGGAGGGGTGCACAACACGAGTTTCGGGAGATCGCCTGTTGCTGCCAGCTCCTCGGAGGCCGATCGATACCTGACAATCACTGCACTCGAATGAAGAGAAGAGACATGAAAGAAGGCTCGCCAGTCGGATCAGATCAAAACAGAAAGGGAAAAGGAATGAAGCAGGGTGATTCTGAAGAGGCGGGCACCGCGAAGTCGGTTGTGCAAAGAAAGTTTCTTGCGCGTGCGCACTGTGGTGAAGCAATATCTGTGCCATGCGCCAAGGGAATGTCGAAATAAGCGAGAGCCCACGCCGCCCACGCGAATCTGCAGTGTTTGCAACATTTATTCCTTTCTCCGCCCATCATGCCGCGCAGGCCAGTGCGGCAGAACGCACGGGGCCATGACACCACATTTCCCGCGATCTGCATAACGGGAAAGGAGTCATTAGCTGGCCGCTGCCACTGCTGCGGGGAAAGGGAGGCCCTAGCAACAGCAAAGAGGAGAGCGGCTGGGCTCGGACTTTCTTTCCTGTTTTGTGGCGCCCTCTGGCGACCGTCGATTGCAATGGAGATGCCGAAGGTGGGATGGGAAGGGAGAAAGGAGCAGGATAATAATAAAAAAAGAGGGTGAATATTTGTTAGAAGGCTGTGGTCCTTTGCCCTTTCGCGTTTCGCGCGCAAAACAAACAAGGTGCTGCCAACTGCGCCTTCCGAGGCTCCTTAGGAGAGCGTGCGCTTTAAAAAATATCCCCGCGTTTGTTTGCTGTTGCCTGCTCAACGCAGCTACCGTTGAGCAGACAAACAAAATGAAGGCACGAATCGGGCGATCGAAGAGTGGCTCAACGAGAGGCGAAGTTTGGGTAGAGGGGAGAGTGGGCTGTGTACAAAAGGGAAAGGTTAGGCACGTGTGAGATCTTCTGCGAACGTACAAGTGGGTGGTTGTGGGCGTAAAAGGGGATAGAAACGGAGGAACGCGTCGTGCGCAGCAGGGGAGTGAAAAGGGATTTTAAGGAAAGGTTGAACGAGGAGGGTGGCGTGTGGGACGTGAAGGGGGAGAGGGGGGTCGAATAATTGCGAGAACAAGCGTCGAACTCTGGGAACAACATCGATCGCGACGCAGCTATGGCGAAGCAACAGATTTCCGCGCGACGGCCATGCGGCGCATGCGCAAATCGCATCTCGGTGCGCCGACGAGGCGGCCCTGCCAGCGCCGGCTGACGACGACTGTGCGGCAGCAGCCCGTTGCTTCGGAGAGCAGGCGCCGTTTGAGAGGAGGGTTGGCGAGGAGGGCGACGTCCGCACCGTGACGGCCGCCCGGCCGCCATCTTAAATGCGGCCTGGAACTCGAGCTTTTGTCAGGTATAGATCGGGCAGAAACCGATAAGATCGAGTCTCGTGATAGCAGCTCTTCGCACCACACATATGAATGGCGATAAACTAAATGTAGAGCTGGCGCGTATTATTGATGACTCGACAGGAGAATGGCGGTGTTGTTGTTTTTGGCTAGAGGGAAATGCGAGATAGGCGCCGAGCAGCAACAGTCCTGCATTGCTCATTACCAATATTAGTGATTAAACGAGTGACCATTACATGTGAGTAGCGTGTGTGGTTGCATTCCATATTGCATATAATGCTTTGGAACTCTTGTTACACCATTCCTTAAAAAAAGGCCACAGTACCAATGTCATTCTAGCACCCTCTTGAGTTCATAAAATCTCACGGAAATCCTTGTGACGAGTTGGGCTTCCATAGCGACATATAAATTCAAGTGACTAGAATTATTGGATTAAGGTCCGTCACAGCACCAACTAAGCTAACGATACACAACAATGCAACAATGCATGATGTATCGTCTTGATGAAGTTTACGGCCTCTACCACATGGAAGACCAAACGACGTATTCTTACTGCTTCGTCATCGTCAATGAATTTTCCAGCACACAATTCGACATATAAAAATATCATACAAACTACGATGACAGCATATATTAGCATCACGTTTCTCTGAGATGTACTGAAGTCCAAAGTCGCGCTTCCATAAGCTGTAGCGCGATTGTGTCATTATTTGAATAATGCGTTTCATTACGTTAATTTCTTATTAAATCTTTATCATCAACTAAAAAGTAATACTGTACGACAGTCAAAACACAAATGTATTTTCTGTTTTTCTTTTTCACTTTAGTTTGTAACGGCTGCGCGAAAAGGTAATAGTGTTAGGCTTAGCGAGTCCATTCATACGCAGATGCATGACGTTCACATCGAGCAGGTTAGCCTTAGTTTTAATTACGGTTCGTATTTATAGAACAATGCCGGTGACTTAGAGGCCCGCCTATTGCTGGATAGTTATATTTATTTTTTCTTTTATGGTGGAGCTTCTTTGGCTTAAGAACCTGCTTGGCTTAAGCTCGAGAGAATCGGAAGTGGCAGGGTTTTAAACATCGCCTTGATCTTTTTTCAAACATTATCAGGTTGCTTGCGAGTGTTACTCTGCATGAGTCTTTTTCTTAGGCTTAACGCCATTTATTCTTACGCCTGTCAACGATGCATCGGTTTAAGTTCAGCCATATTTGCAAAATGGCGTGCTTTTTTTCCTCTCCCATTATTCTTTTATCCTATTTGTACATCACACTCTGACTCTATAGGCTCGGAGTCGTTTGCATCGAGCCGTTATGAATCTACCGGTATTCCGTTCGAGCGTGTTGGCGTGTTGCGACTCCGAGGAGAGCTCCTTGGGGTTTTGCGCGGCATTTATCGATTGAAAGCGAAGCCGACGAGTTCGCCATGTTGGCGACGAGATGCGTCGCTTTCGAAGCAAGGAGTTTCTCACCGGCGCTTTCCCGTCGACACTTTCCCGTTTCCGGTGACGTTTAAACTGTCGCACTTTCCTACTCGAGCGCAACCCGAGAGCTTGGGAATGTCGACAACGACAAGCTGTATCGTCTTCGCTGCCTGGACAACAACAGGTGGCAGCCTGTGTGCGCAAGCGCTACAGGTTGGCGGGCGGTCGAGGAGAAACTGAACGGCATGCATGGTCGTCGCTGAGTGGCTGCGGCGTCGCGCTTTTCATTAGGGGGTTGCGGGTTTGATTCCTGGCCATGGCGGGGCACGCATTCCGATGGGAGCGAAGCTAAAAAAATATATTTGGGGTACTTTTCAGAAATCTTCACCATCTTGTCGAATTCAGCAATGAGGCAGTTCGTACCAGTTTATGTTAAATATGAATAATAAGAACGTGGATTAGGGTGCGGAGAGCAAAAACTGTTAATTTTGAGAAAGTTAGCTTAGTCGCAAAGATATATGTTGTAAGAACTAGTGCTATCATTCGTATTATGACGAGATGAGAGTATACAAAAGGTAGAAAGCAATATATTTACAGACGGTACATGGACTGAACCCTTCAACCGAGATGGCTGAGCGGCAACAACAAAACAAGGTCTTTTTCAATCGTCATCTTCGTCGCCTTGGTAGACCAATCATTGATGTCCATCATGGCTTTTATCAATACGTAAGGTCCTCGACAAGTTCTTAGGTTAGGTCGACATTTTGAGCAGCGAATTTATGTACTTTTTTTCACGAATGCAACATGTGCAACAGCAATGTTTCGCTCTTCGTGCTTGTTTTGAAAACACTACGGCAAAGTCTTCTGCAAAAGATGAGGACTGAAATTTGTTCGAATAATTCGATATATGCGCAACCTGTCTCACAGGCATGCCCACAGGGGGGTGGGGTGGGGGGCAGGGGGTACGCAACTTTGTGGGTTCGAGTCTCACCTCGCCCAGAAACTTGATTTTTTTCCGATTCCCCCCCCTCTCTCTCTGATTACTCGCTTTCTTACCAATCAGAAGTATTGTGTCCCACGCCAGACAAATTGGCGCACATGTTGTGCGAGCGAAGCGCAAGAGGGAGGCGATGGATAAGAGAACGAAGTGAGTGTGTTTCAGTTTTTGATGACGATAATTTTCTGCCTACGGCACGCGGCAAACCTCGATCATAACAGCTTCGCTGTAAGTGATAAAGCAATCTGGGATGTTGCGTCCCTTCTGTGTTGTAGAAGAGAGCTAAGCTTGTCTGTATATAGATCGCCTTAACGATTTGCGTAGGCGGTGCTGGACTCCAATATGTCACTATATGCACGACGATACGTGAACATTTGTTCCGCTGTGTATCTATACACAGCCGAGTCATATATGCAACAGTATACTCACTTTCACGCACAGAAAAAAAAAAACTATAAAAATTCACACCGTCTCTCCAAAGGGAACCCTCATGGGCTGCGAAGCGACAGCGTTGCGTACGGGTAGCATTGCGGGTTGAACAACACTAACGTGAGTGCTGCGGTAAACGCTGGAAGATTCTTTTGAAGCGATAGGACTTGGTTGACTGCATGACCACATTTATCGCTATGTAAATTTGTCCATCACCACGTCATTCTTTACATACATGCAAAGTGCAATGCAGGGCGCGGCGCTGAACTTGATGGCCCCCCGAGGCTCAAGGACGAGAAATAGGCAACCACTTTACTTGAATTGTTAGCACAGCTCTGTCGTATACATAGGTGAATCTCGAATACTCTAATTTTGCGTAAATGCGACACCAGAACGATCAACCGCTTTTTTTGTATTTTATCTTGGTTGTGTTTTGATGTTTGCCTCTTAGTAGCGCTTGTGGTGTTCTCAGTTAAATATATTGATTGATTGATTGATTGATTGATTATGCGGGGTTTAACGTTCTAAATACCACCATATGATTATGAGAGGCGTCATAGTGCAGGTTTTCGGAAATTTTGACCACCTGGTGTTCTTTAATTAACGTGCACCCAAATCTGAGCACACAGGCCTACAGCATTTTGCCTCCATCGAAAATGCAGCAGCCACAGCCGGGATTCGATCCCACGACCTGCGGGCCAGCAGCCAAGTACGTTAGCCACTAGACCACCGTGGCGGGGCATATATCGGGATGCTATAGAATGTATTTCTCAGTGCTAGCTTATGGTTTCTTTACGTATGTATTTCGCACTGATGTAACTTTTATTTTGCGTCAATATTACAAAAGTTCTGGATTGTAAGTCGGCTGATTGCAAGCACTTCGTCTTACGTGTTATGTCATGCCACGATTGTCTCTCGTAACTATAATGTTGGACAGGTCCGTAAAACTTGACTGATTACGGAGACTGTCACCGAGGTATGCATATTTTAAATACACCGTCAATTGAAAGCGGGTTTATTATCGCGAACGAAATATCACCGCGAAATGTTATGGAAATCATTTATCAAGATATCTCGAAAGCGAAATATTATCGCGAGAATTCGCTCAGGAAATCTTCAGATAGCACCGCTGCACTTTCAATGGAGACCACTGACGTCAGCAAAATTTGACGCAAGAACTCTTTACAAAATTCAGAAGGCTTTCTTATGATCTATGGGAGACCTCCACAACTTCGTGGGAGTCTCGCATAGATGTGAAGTTGTGAATTTTCCTAATTAATTGCATCTTCGAATATTCAACTGCACCGCGGAATTCTATTCCGCTGGTTGGTCGCAACGACTATTTAGTTTATGCCAATTATCATTTCTGTGCATGTTAGCAGTCATCTCCAGCTACCGTCTCAACATTGCCCGCAAGTGAATGTCATAACACTGTTTCCCACATACATCACGTCGGGATCAGTGCGTTCCCACGCGAAACGTCTTACGGCACAATAGCTCCTAAGAGTATTTTCAGCCAATCATGAAGCTTGAATAATTATTAAGGAATCTTGATGTCCAATGTCAAATGAGCTTTTAGAAACGAAAGGCCTTGTGCATTCGGTCAGTGGACTTTCTGCAGCAAAACCTAATGCAGGTGTACGTGCATGTAAATACAAAAGTAGTGAGCCTACGCCTTGGATTATTAATGGAGGTTGTACAGATGATGTACAAAGAAGGAAAGAAAGAAAATGAATGAAGCAAACAGAAGAAAAATGAAAGAAAAGAAAAATGGAAGAAATAATGAAAGAAAAAAACGAAAGAAGGAAAATATTATCTGATACGTATAAGTATACGATGGCAGAATGGGTTTTGTAGTGGACAATGTCTCCTCTCCAAAGGAAGGAAGAACAGCAAGCGAGGAGGCGAGCAGGTTAACCAAGCACATGCCCGGTTCGCTACCCTACGCTGGGATAATGGGAAAGAGGAGTATAAAGATGAGAGAGAGAGGAAACAAAAGAGTCAGTTGGCTGACGCGTATGAAGTGGTGGCACTACGCAATAGTTAAAGACGTTCACATAGGTCCTCAAAAAGCTCCATAGCAAGTGAAGTATAGCTATGGCAAAAGCAGTGGTCCCGCATCGTCGCAGAAAAAATGTGATGGTAGCTACATGCATGTGTGAAGGTATAGCATGTTTCGAAGCCCGTCGTGCAAATGAGCGTCGAGCCCCGCCGCGGTGGTCTAGTGGCTAAGGCACTCGGCTGCTGACCCGCATGGCGCGGGTTCGAATCCCGGCTGCGGCGGCTGCATTTCCGATGGAGGCGGAAATGTAGGCCCGTGTGCTCAGATTTGGGTGCACGTTAAAGAACCCCAGGTGGTCGAAATTTCCGGAGCCCTCCACTACGGCGTCTCTCATAATCATATGGTGGTTTTGGGACGTTAAACTCCACATATCAATCAATCAATCAAATGAGCGTCGCGCGCGCCTCTTATAAATTTTGTCACTCGCTCACGCACGCACGGACACACAGACGCAAACGCATACACGCGTGCACGCGCTTGAATCGAGGTGCTATAGTGAACATAAATTAAAAAACAAGGCTTGCATTTATGACCATCTTAATACATGCACGTTTCTAAACATTGCGCTAATACGCTTTTCACATTGATGCCCCTGTTTTAAGTTTAAGCACTAAACTCACAAATATGAATCGCACTCTTTTTTTTTTTTGCGCGTGTCGTCGTTGCGTAAGGTAAGCCCACGTCTCGAGACTAAAGAGAATTCGCTTTCGCCGCAAAAAATCTCGCTCTCCGCGCTCGTCGGCGCAACGAAGCGAGCGGTCGAAGCGGCGTTGCCCAATCCAGGCCTGCAAAATTGCGTAAGGTGCTGCGCAAAATGGCCGCCAATCTACTCCGCGTGCGGCGCTTGCAAAACACTGCGGATGTGAGGCAATGCAGGTGCGTGCACGTACGTTGCAGTTTCCCCGCGTCCTTATATGGAGTAACACCGGCGACGAGAGACGACGAGCTCCGCAGAAAGTGACAACGATGCTCGTCGCATCGCTCCTTGTTAACCGGGACGGAGGCGTGACTGGCGCTATACGTTAATGACGCCGGAGGTAACGAGCAACAGCTTCTGAGGCACCCGCAGAACAGAAGAAAAAAATGCTGCCCTTTTCAAAACTCGGGTTCTTAACGACCGCGCGTGCACTAGCGTCCTTGCTTCACCTAAAAGCTCACGTGTTGTCACACCAATCTAACAATAGGGGGCGTCTTAGCGAAGACCCGACGCGGCTTTGGGACACTGGGTGTGAATGATCGGTTTTTAACCACTGATGCAAGTTCGGTGTGTTGCCAGCACTTGGGAGACGGATCGTTCATTCTTAAACCCCGCCAGAAGTGTCGCAGATTTTGGGAAGCAGTGGACGAGACGCCTCCCTGCCCAAAACTTGAAAAGAATGCCCTCGAGGGAAGACAAACGAGTGTACGTCAGAGAGAGAGTCACTGCCGTTTATATACGCCGCTAGAACAATTTTTGGTGGTTCAGCATGCTTTTTTACAAGGTTAGACTTCCTTATTGCAAGATAATAAATGATGCGTGCTTAAATGCGTTTATATATAAACTGTGCGAAAAAATGGCGTAGCTTAGATTTTAGGCGCAATGCTAACGAGATAGCGGAGCTGATGGGCATCTTTGCGATCGCGGCTGTTGCTGTTTTCCGGCGTTTTGCAGGTTTTCTTTTTCTTTTTTCCTCTATTTTTTCCTTCTTCACTTCCATTTTTTTTCTGGCTCTTTCTCTGTTTACTTCTATTTATTTATGTATCCTTCCCCACTCCTTTCTGAATTTCTTCCCCTTCCATCCCTTTGTCTCACTAACTCTAATTCAATTTTCTTCTTTATCTCTTTATTTGGTTTTCTCTCTTTCTTTATTTTGTTTTTTTTTGTTTCTTTCTCTCTATTTCTTTCTAGCCCTTTGCGCTATACTTTGTCTTCTCCCCTTCACACCTCTCATCCTCATGCTTGATTCCCTTTTTCACGCCCCTTTTTACACCGCACCATACAAAAGTATGCTATACTCCGCAAGCGTGCCTGTTGCATTTCAGATCTGCTGAAAGCCACAAATCGCGTATTTTTTTCATTGTTGGGAAGGGGCCTGCTTCTGTGATGGTTTACGGAGTACACTAAAGAAAGAACTTCCCTTACACTCACTTGAAATGAGGTTCTTACGTATAGAAAATGAGGATGGGATGATCCAGCATAAAGGGGGGAAGGGGCGTTAAAATTACCCATGTTTGTTCTCGTCATTCCTGGGTAGATACAAAGTGTCAATCATCTGTGGCACATACCTGCATACCAGTGGCATATACCCGCCCGCGGTTAAGCGCCAGTGTCTGGCGCGAAGTGTTTGACAACGTACGCGACATGATTGCTACATTACTCGTGTCTTGACGAGCGCGTCATATTTGTCAAACCATCTTACCCTCCCGTCTTAATTTTGGTTCACGCCAAGTTAAGGGGGTGATCACGAGAGCACCCAGACGTAAACGGATAGATAGATAGATAGATAGATAGATAGATAGATAGATAGATAGATAGATAGATAGATAGATAGATAGATAGATAGATAGATAGATAGGCTGATTGATCGATGGATGGATTGATCGATGGATGGATTGATCGATGGATGGATTGATCGATGGATGGATTGATCGATGGATGGATTGATCGATGGATGGGTTGATCGATGGATGGGTTGATCGATGGGTTGATCGATGGATAGATGGATGGATAGATGGATGGGTCGATCGATGGATAGATGGATGGATAGATGGATGGGTCGATCAATCGAGGGGTAGATGAATTGATCGATGGATTGATCGATGGATTGATCGATGGATGGGTAGATGGATTGATCGATGGATTGATCGATGGATTGATCGATGGATGGGTAGATGGATTGATCGATGGATTGATCGATGAATGAGTAGATGGATTGATCGATGGATTGATCGATGGATTGATCGATGGATTGATCGATGGATTGATCGATGAATGGATCGATGGAGGGATAGATGGATTGATCGATGGATGGATAGATGGATGGATGGATTGATAGATGGATATATGAATAGATAGATGGATAGATGACTGGGTAGATTGATGGATATATGAATGGATAGATAGATAGATGAATGGATAGATGGATGGTTAGATGGATTGGTCGATGGATGGATGGATTGATCGATGGATGGATGGATTGATCTGTGGATAGATGAATGAATAGAATGATGGATAGACGGATGGATGAATGGGTGGATAGATGGATGGACGGATGGACGGACGGGTGGACGGATGGACGGATGGATGGATGCCAAAAGTGCTTTCAGTACGCAAAGAATAGCTTCGCTATAAATACAGCTTGTTAGGACAGCATAAATACACCAAATAGTGCCAGGAGACCCAAGAATATACAAGTCACGTGAAATCTGGCATAGCTAATCAATGGTGTGCGGTAATACATCCTCACGCTGACATCACACCGATCGACCACGCCCACTCTCGAACGTCCGTTCGTTGTAGCCACCACATTGGCAATCACCACTGTTACTTTCATAAACTTGGTACAGTCACCCGCGCAAGGCAGACGAAAAGCCCAACTGTTTTGCCACTATACTTGGCACTGCATATTCAATGAAACCACTAACAAGTGTAACTGCAGGCACGTTGAGGATACATTTCTCATGCACATTCAAAGTGTGCAAGTCCACCTGCTGACTTATTATAACTTCTCGGCAACATTTGAGCAGGTTATTGATTAACGTTTTCGTAGAGCCGTGAATTTCTCAGGTATTAACTCAGACGAACTTCTTCGTGATGGGTCGCGTTTCCATGATGCTTGCGACATATCCTCATTTGCTATAAGGCGGCAAATGTTTGCTCGTGTTCATAAAATGACAAACGTTTTTGGTGATGCGTTCGAGAAAGCTTGTCATTATTTGTATGTTTCTGGTTATTCGAGCGTTCATGTACTTCAAAAAAGACACCTCGACCCTCTCAGGTCGTACATATATTATTATTATTTAAGCCTTCAAGTTTGTCTTCGCAGCTGAGTATTCAGGGGTACTTCTTCCTTTTTGTGACAGTTGTAATATAGAAAGTCGTAAACGCGTCTTCGTTCTAACGCAGCATCAACGCTGGGGCCACCAAGAGAGGTCGAAACATTGACAACGTTAACAAGCTATATTGAAAATTGCGACCTGAGCCAGTTGGTGTGGATTCATCTTGATTTTAACGGCGGACTGGAGAACAAGGACTAGAAGAAAAGTAAGGGCACCATTTTGTTGCCATGACTTCAGCACCCGTGTTGTGCCCTTACTTTTCTTTTAGTCCTCGTTCTCCAGTGCGCTGTAAAAATCAATACTATATTGAAAACCTGAAAAAGAAAGAACGGCGGTGGTGAACACGAACTATCGGGCTTTTTGTTATACTTATGAGATGACCACTTGCCGGAATCTGTGGGCGTTTTTTTTTCAGACGTGCAGCTTAATCTTGAAGCTTGATTAAAACCGAAATTCGAAAGAGACCTAAGTTTTCCAATACCTTCCCGTGAACATTTAACTTCAGTCTGTCGTCGTCGACTTCGATATGCTTCTGTGATCTGGGATGTCATTTCGAAATCTAGCATTAACACCTTTGAGCGCGCTCAAGAAGAACTCCTAAGCATATATGTAACCATCACTTTGCTAGACGTACATCAACATCTCGCCCTAGCTCTGTTTGATTCATTTCGTGGCCATGACTTCACTATGTACTAACAAAATAACGCGTTTCAAGTGCTTCTTCTGAAGATTATTCACGGTTTAATAACCTGCCCCCAATTTCTGAGTTGTACTGTTTTTAGAATTCCACGTAAGGCATCCACAGAGCATAGTCCACTTCACGTACCTATTTGCCTGTCAATACTGAACCGTCCAAAGGACAGAAAGTATTTATAGTACTTACGTTCTTGGTCTTAATGTTTTTGATAACTTGCAATTATTTTCTTCAGAGCTTTATGCTGTTTTAACACAGCATCGCAGACTATTCTATTTCTCTTCTTATTACTTTGTACTTCGGCTTATCTTTTGCTTTATTGAATGTGAACTGTAATAATTATTGCCCTACTACATTTAATCTACATTTCTGTTGAAATAGTCCACATTATCCTATCTGTCTTTCCGTTTTTCCTCATGTTTGCTCGTATTTTCTTCGGTAGACACTCATCGCTTTATCGTTTCTGATAACTTTTTATTGCGTGCACCAGCAGCAGATTCTCATCGGTAGCTTATTGAATGATTGGCTGTTTGATCGATTGACTGATTGATTGGTCGATCGATCGATCGATCGATTGATTTTTTTTACCGTTTTTGGTGTCTTGTAAAGCTTGCTTCACTGCAACTATGTTCTTGATGCAGCGAAGCCATACTTTCGAAAAGAAGATAATGTGTTTTTTCATTCAAGATGGGGGAGGGGGGCACATTGTGCACGTTACCTACTACCCCGTGACTATAGGTATTCGTACTGCATGCTTAATTATTGCAAGAGAGAGAGAGAACTTTATTTTCTTGACCAGGCTGTTTGTGGCCTGAGCTTGAGATGATAGCTTAGCCCTGTTCACTAGCTGTAGCTGGCCTCCGAGATTTGCGTTGTTAGTTGACCTTTAAATCTACGTGCGTCTAATGAAACTTATCCGCACTATTTCAGCGCACACGCTCGGTAAGTGCAATCACCTAAGCAACTCTGGCGACGAAGAGTCTGCCACAATTTGAAGCTATTCCTAGTGCGAAACGAACATTGCTACGTTGCGTTGTACATCAGCGTTTACAAAAAAGGGTCCGAAGCCATGCCGAATAAGGAAAAATGGCATGTAGTACAATCATGAGCACTATGAGAGGAAACACAGAATTCTTGTTCAGTCAATGATTACTTGTGATCTAGTGATAAGAATGGGACGTACTGAATTTATTAAGAAACGCCTTTCCCTTTGTACGTTAACGTCATGAATACTTTCGCGCTTGCCAACCGCGCTTAGCAGCTATATGACCTTCGAAGAGTCAGTGTTCCCTCTGATATTGCGCACACCTGCAGTTACACTGGCGACGTGTCAGTAACTATGCGAACTGGGGTGCGTCGATTCGCGTGCTTCGAGGCACCCTGATTCGTACGTGCATGTCGCTCTCTTAATTAAATATTTAATTAATTAATTTGCTGACTTATATCAGGGTTCTGAGTTTTACGTGCAATGATCGTTACAAACTCTGCGGATTTTACTTTAATAAGAGATTAAATGCTGCGGCTGCAGTAAACCAACCGTGCAGCATGGTCATCTAAATCAAAACATCTCTATGTACGCTACCGATCATTCAAAGAAAAAAATTATGGTCATTGAGGGATAAACGAAGTATGGTATTGATCCGGATTCGGTACGAGAACAAACGTTCAGGTGTCGCCACGTTTCAGCACGAAGGTGACTCCATCTACTGAAGCACTGACACCGCATGGTGTTTTCAAGCTAAAACACTCTTAGTTCTGTATATTTGGTGCCCTGCAGTCATGTTTGATGTTCCGTGTCATATAGATGTACTGCCCATGGCTTGTTGGTATATTGATTGATATTTACAGTGTTTTTGGACTCTGCTTTGAAGATTGCAGGTACATTACAATACGTCGAAAAGTGGCAGCTTTTTTGGGGATGTTTGGAAATCAATTGGTAATCTGGGAGAAAAATGACCTCTCCGCGGGCCTGCACGAAACTTGCGCCAATGAGATATTTTATACACTAATACGCTCTCGCCTTCGTATTTAGGCTACATTTTTTTTTCGCTCGCGACGGTATACCCACAATAATTTTGTATTTTATTACACTTGGTTTGAATGGCAATTGGCGCTGATAAAACTATAGTAATATATTCGAATTCACTCAGTCAGCTTTCCGATTTATTATTACAACTCCAGAACTTTTCAAAAGATTATTTGACACTGAACCATGGTTTACTTATTATTTTTTATTGCTGGGAAAAAACATATTCTCTACTACAGGGTATTAAAATTGTACCCTAGAAACAAAGACCCCCAAAGAAAAGGTGTGGCTTCTAAGTTTTACACGCTTCGTTTGGAGGCTTCGTAAGCCAGACAACCTAAAATATATTAATCATGTCTTCGTTGCTGTTTAGTTTTCTCCTTATCCTTACATATTAAAATGTAATTTTAATCATGGTTGCTTTCTTCATATGTATAAAATACAGATCTATGAGCTATGCTTCATGGTAGGCGCATGGAAGCTGTGTATAATGGTATCAGTACATGCACATACGTATAGCGCAGCGCTATACCAAGAGTGTAATCTAGGAAAATTTTTGTTCACATATGTATTTTTTATGTTTTGCCAGTAACTGGTCACCTTCATTAAAAGTACTCTTAGAAGCTGTATTTGTAGACTTTCATTTTTACGAGTGATTTGGTGTTCCGTGAAGACATGTGTCCCGTGAAAACACGCCAGAAAGTGTGGCGCTGGGACAGACCATTTTTCTCATGGTGCATTCCTTTCCATGAGCTCTCTTGCAGCAAAGCTGCTTGTTCTTGAAGTAATCCAGATCGTAAGAGAACGGGATATTGTATTTGAGGAGGGAAAAGCAAGGAAATAACTAATGATGAATAAATTGTAGCAATCATAGTAGGAAGGATGATTATTACGTGCCCCTTGCAGCAAATCGTGCCGCATATATCTATAAGTTTGGTCCACGGTGAACTATACTACATTTATTTATTAAATTTATGTTAAGGCTCGTACTTTCTTGATGTTTGCCTGTCGTCGTATATTAACGGAGATTCGGTCGATTCATCGTGCATAATAAACGAGATTAGGGGTTGCCTTCAGCGAAGCCCTTGTCGGTACGTTTAGACAAGCGTGCCCACAGTTCATGTGATGGGCATTTATGAACCATCTCGGGCCGCCTTCTAAGTGATTCCACCCTTAGTGAGCCTGGCTGTCCGCTGCTTGAGATACGCCATTGCCCCCTCTCTACCATGCAATCACGTTCATTGGGGCACTGCTATCGATCAGACGGGCATAGTGCGTGACAGGCAAAACCGATGACGGCTGCGGCATTTATCACTCTTGCCTGTTTTTGCAGTGCTCTGGTCATTAGGTGACGAGACGGTTATTCCGGGCGGCGCCTATTATGCGGGCCAGAGAATACACACGCGAAACCGCTAGACCCATGGATCCTTCCCACTTCCGGTGCTCGATGTTGTCCTTATGTACGGGGACCGCTATGTGGTTTAACTTATCGACACGTACGCATGCCCACAGGGACTGTCTAAGCGCACGCACGGGTATGAAAGTCATAGGCGTCGTCGCTGAAGGCCCGGCCCAGACGCCATCGTCCAATGGCAGGTCGAGCGTGCCAGGAGGCACGCTGGTCTCCGAAGAGGCGGTCCACAACTGCAGCTATTTAGGCATGCTGTTCATCGGCAGATAAAGAAACAAACTGCACCACCAGACTACCATCCCAAATGAGCAACCCCTCTCGCTCTCATCTCCCCTTCCCCTCCCACACTCTTGCTGTTTCGGACTGTACCGCCTGGACGTGTTCAGCCGAAACAGGACGGGGAATCCCCTCTCCACCCCCCCCTCCCTTCTAACGTTGATTATGGCGGGACACACGGCGTTTGCTGGTCTAGTGTTTTTACGGTGACGCTTTTGCGTTTCGATACTTGCCGCCATGCTGGTGCCCCTACCCTCTCTCATCTCGCCCTTACGCCGCCGCAGAAAGCACAGCGCACTACTGACTTCGTGGCCTTTCCCCCTTCCATTGTACGGGCTTCTGTGCGCCTTTCTCGTAGCGCTGACACTGAGGGGGTAGAAAGGGAAAGGGGTTTGCACTGTAAAAGGAACCGGGCTTTGTCGGAGTCAGGCGGCTGGGCATGTCCGGGATTTCCGGTGCCGCCGCCACCGCCCGTGAGCGGTGTTGCCTCAGCCACCAAATTAGGGGTCGGCGGCGGCGACGGTGTAGGGGGGGGGGGGTGGAAGCGTGCCCCTCCTTTGTGCGTGTCACTGACCTGGTTGCCGTGAACCAGTCGGGAGGCCACTTTCACCGCCATGTACAGGAAAGACGAGAACGTAAAGAGTCACGCGAAAGACGACGACGCCGCCGAAGCAGCGGCGGTTGTTGAACGGCGCCCTCGAGTTAAAGGTCTTTGGAGGTTGAGAAGGGAGACGGATGGAGGAAAGAGCAAGTCAACCTACCTACGTGCGTGCAAGCGTCGCGTTGCCCTTTCCATCCGCAATGCACGAGCACTGTACACAACGGCGCACGTCCGAACGCCAGATGCTCGCTTCTCAGACTCTGACTCGCAGTCGACAACCAGCGAGCTTCTAGGAGCCAGCGGAGCGTGAAAAGCCAAAATATGCAGAAAATCAGTTCCTCTCGCAACGCCGACATATGCGCCTTGTTTTTATCCCTGTTTCATGGTACTCGCCTTGATTATTCATGAGCGCACGCTTTCGGATGCTTCCGGATGACGGGGTGGTCGGATTACACACAGCTGCCCTGTTATCTCATTGTACGTTTGTTGTTTAGCTGTTAGTTTTTCTTCATTCGCCAAGCCCTAATACTACACAAACACCAAGTTCACGTGGTAGTTACTGCTAGTCAAATGCCCGAAGGGTGTTGTCGCCTTCGCCGGATCTATTTTTGCGGGACTTGGTGGATGACGTGTTTGGAGAGGTCGACGCAATCCAAGGGTGCGGTATGCGATACGAGGCGCGTACGCAGACGCACTCATCCGGATGCGATGTGCGTCGTCCCCGCGCATGCACTCGAGGTCCCGAAATAAGAAACGTGTGGGCCACGTTTCCCAGTTCACTTCGTGACGCGCGCTGTATATTTCAAGCCATTGCCGGCACGACCAGAAACGCATACGTCTGAGCACGATTAGCGCTCGGCAACATACACGGGACCTGTTTGTTACGAACAGCGGGCGGATGTTGATCGATGTAATATTTTTTTTCCGAGAATGCGGGAGTCTGGTTATGTACAACAGGATGTGGGAACGTGCCTCTTCTATCAAGTATTCACGTAAAATAGAGAGAGAGAGAACAGAACAAAAGTCATCAGACTGTCTAGACAGGTTAACAACGAGTGGTAAAGAAGCGCGATTTCATCTTTTGTTCCTGTGCCTTTTTTTTAGATTCTGGGTAAGGGCACACGTGTGGTGCAGGCAGCCGTACATGTGTATGGCGTGCGGCGTCAAAACACTACGCGCTAGCGACTCCATTCTGAGTAGGACATAGAAGCCAATGAGCTTGATTGGTCTGCTCTGTACTATCTTGCGCTTTTTGTACGTTTTTGCATGCATGCTCGACAAAATCAGTGACTGCCTTTTAGGAGGAATTCCGTTCAACGCCACAGGTTGTTGTGGTACTGTCCCCATTTTCTTCGTCCATATGTTGCGCTGCAACGCTCGTATTTGTTAGTGCTGTACATAGAGGTTAAAGTGATACTATATTCCTGTCACGAAATGGGCTAAATAATGATCGAAATTGTCTAGAAGCACTGGTGTGCTACTTCAAGTGCTCTAAAACAAAGTTGCTAACTTGCATTAAGTTTACCCACCAATCAACTAATGTTGTTTGCATCGGTACTGTGCTGTTTTGTTGAGTTTACGCTGACTCCGAACTTCCCATAATGAAAAGGCAGCAAGGACACAGTTTTGCAGTACGTTGCATTCTTGTGTAAGACGCCTGCAAGTTTTACGCGTGGGGACGCATTAAGCATTACCATAGCTTGCGCAGCCGTGGGACTGTCGACAAACACATGTTGAGGACCATTGGTTTCTGCACCGGTTGAGCAAGACGAATTACACGTGGCTATGCACTCGTGTGTACTGGCGTTGAGGCCGTTATATTGACTCTGATATTTTAAAGAAAGCCACTCAAGTTCTGAGCACAGATACATAAGACAGAAGAAGGCCGCAAATCGCAGACAGTGACAGATATGAGGCAATGCAAAAGAAACGTTAACATCCAATAAATGTTTGTTTCGGGTGGTACAGACCTACACATTGATGATTTAGAATATAAAAGGTCTGTCCCAAAAGTTCCTGGAATTTTGGTCTCATAAATCATTTATGAATTCATTGCTGGTTTACAATCTTCTCGCAACTTTTCAAAGTACTGTCCCTCGGGTTCAATACACCGTTGTCAACGCCTCAACCAATAACTTAAAGCACAATGGAAGCCATCAACTGAAACTTGCTCCAGTGAAGTCATCGCGTGGCGGCTGCATTTTTGATGGAGGCGAAAATGATGTAGGCCCGTGGGCTCATATTCATGTGCACGTAAAAGAACCCCGCGTGGTCGAAATTTCCGAAGCCCCCCCCCCCCCCCCCCCCACTACGGCGTCTCTCATAATCATACATGGTGATTTTGGGATATTAAACCTCGCATATCACCACACATCATCATTGGAGAGGTCATCGCGGATGCTTTCATGGTCTCCAGCCTCACATTCCGACTTCTTCTCAGCGTTCTTTTGATAACTAGTAACAAAAAGAAGTCTGGTGGTGCCAGATGGAGACTCTTCAGTCGTACAATGTGGTGAACCCATTATAGCCAGTAACCTAGGGACAATGATTGTCGTGCGATTTCTCGTTCATGTCGCTCGATCGTCAGGACCTCTGGCATAATTTTGGCACAGTCTTTTTTTTATTTAAAGATTTGAAGTCAAAACACGATGAATGGTTGTCTTGGGTATTCTAAACTTCTCGGAAATCATCCAAACACTTAATCACCGGTCCTTGTTCAAACTTTGTGGACAAAATGCGTTGAATTGTTCATTTGTAATTTCGACGGGCGTCCCGAGCTGTCGTCGTCGATGACAGGCCCCTCCGTGACCTTCCTGGAACCTCGTGTGCATTATTAAAGTTTGGTTTTGTTTCATGACGTCATCAACTCGGCTTTCTGAAACATTTCGAGCGCCTCCGCCCCGTTCCTGTCTAGTTTAACTTAAAACTTGATTGCATAACGTTATTCAGAAGCTGGTCCTTCATTTTCTCACGACGAGGGTGCAGTTATAAATAGATCAATATTTAGTGATAGTTTTCTCAGTTGTTACAATTTATTGTGACTCAAGTAATCTTCTGCACGAAGCATAACCCTCCTGGGCAACTGCATGCCCGTAGGCAACTGAAACCGGTATTCTTTTGAAGCTTATATCCTCCTAACTTATATGCCCGTAGCATCGCCGCGCCAAGCGGCGTTGCTGACTATCGAGAAAATTCCCTGAACTTCTGGGACAGACCCTGCATGGGCATGTAATAAAGCCATGAGTATGTAAAAAGCTATCCAAAATCACTCAGAGAGAACGCGAGTTCCTTACAAGATAACCCGGCTAATAGTGTTCTGACACATCAGTTACCCAGCCTTCCTATCATTTCGGCTTCGTTTGTGCCACCGAAGCTGACTTCGAGGGGGTTGTGCAAACATGACAAAATAATAATGTTCGATGTTTTACAACCTATGACCATGATATGATTTTAAGCCACGCCGTATTCGAGGGGTTTGAAAATTTCGACCATCTGGTGTTTTTTTTTTACGTGTGCTCACACGCACTGTACGTGGGCATCTCACACTTCTCGACTATCGAAATGCGACCGGCATGGCCTGGTTCGAACCCACAACCTTCACATCAAAAAACGCGCACCGTAAACACTACGCTACCGTGGCAGATATAGAAAAAAAATAAAATAAATGAAAACGCGGCATGTAAGGTAAACGGAGTCTATTTCGGATAAGTACCGAAAATATTCTGTCGATTTTGCTTTTCTTTTAATGCGAAGCGTCTTATGGTCGAGCTCGATCAGGTGTGCGGCGTGACCTCCCTTACTGCGCATGCGCTCCCCTCCCTCTTTCTCCTCTCCTGCGCTCCCCCTCTCTCGGCTCCCAACGCTGATTCAGGCAGCACCTGCGAGCGAGTTTTTTTACTAAAAAAACAACAACTACTGCACAACCATTCACTAGACACCCCGTTTATAGAAGTACTGGATCTTGACCTACAACGTATAGCTGGTCGGAGATTTCTCCTGTGCGTTGTCGAGCAATAAACATTCGCAGTGTGCGTTTCAACTAAAAGCCAACTGTGGGTATGTTTGTCCAATCGGAGTCTTTTTGTCTCTCATTGCCCATTAGCAGCGCGTTCCAGTAGTAAACACCAGTCTATCACTGCGTGCATTGCGCCTCCATAGGTTTCTCTCCTGCGCCACGGCGCGCTTAGC
Organism: Rhipicephalus microplus; assembly: GCF_043290135.1. Taxonomy (NCBI): domain Eukaryota; kingdom Metazoa; phylum Arthropoda; class Arachnida; order Ixodida; family Ixodidae; genus Rhipicephalus; species Rhipicephalus microplus. The sequence continues at coordinate 45,489,148 of NC_134703.1, forward strand.
GCCAGCGTCAATGCCACCGCAAGTGTAAGCATTAGCGCTCACTGCTTCGCATCTACACATGATTCCCTTTAATTGGAGATAATGTAGTATTTTTTTGCACGCTTTCTATACTTCTACAACGCTCTTTTGTTTGGCCTTGTTGAGCTGCTTTCTGGTTTCGCAAATGGTCCCGGCCAATGGCTGGAGGTACGAACAGGGGCAGATGTTAAAGCTTTCTACCCTGTAATTTCTTACGGACACGAATAAAGTCACTTATCTCTCTCTCTCTCTCTTTTATAGTGTAGGGTGCTCATTTCTGCCTCTCGGGATCATTCATTTTGGCAAAGTGCAGGCAGTGGTGTAGCCGGGAAGGCAGCACGCTGGTCTTTTGCTTCTCCGTCCTCCCGATTTTTTTACGCCATGGCATACATAACGTAGATTGACAATTTCACTGCCTGGCCTTCACTTTAGATCAAAAACCTGCCCCCCCCCCTCATCCCGCCCCACGGAAAAAAAATTTCTGCATTCACCCCAGGCTGCAAGTAGGGCGGGTTGGTCCAGCAGCATTATGACAGTGATGCACAAATAAGGACATGAAAGAAATAAGGAGACGGCACAATTGTTTACTAGAAAACCATATTTTATTCATAAGCAGATGTATAAGTGCTTTTCTAAACAATGTAGTCTCACTATTTATCAAACCAAACGCACACACCAAACGTACAATACTTGCGCAAGAAAGCACAGACTACATTTGGGACACTTTAACAACCAGCAAAGAGGAACAAAATCACAAGAAAAAACTTTCTTCTTTCCAGTCAGGTTAGTCTGTAGTTCAGATGTGCCGTTAGTGTTTTGGGGCATTTTATGGGTGTTTCGGGCATATTGAGCGAACGCATGAACATGCGAACATGCTGCAAGGCTGCTACTTTGCTTAACAAAGAAGCACGAGGAGAAGCTTACTTTATGCAGTTATAGCGCGAAAATCAGTTGGCGAGTGTGGCGTCCAAATTTAAACGAAGACAAGAAGCAGAATTTCAGAAAATTTTATACTGATGGTATCAAAGAAGCACACACTGAAGAATCCCAAGTGCTTAAATTAATTTGTAAATCCTCTCTGAGACGTGTTTCATTAATGAGATCGCTGTCTTGGCCGGTAAACCTTCGAAAATGAACTAATTCCGCTTCTTATGCGACCTCATTCAGAATTTTAAGCTTAATACTATCCCATTATGAAGTTTCAGCCTACCACATAAAGCTCAATCAGGTAACAACTGCTATTGAAAAGAAAAACGACGCCTTAAATTCTCATACGGGCCCAGAAAAAGACAATAATTACCGGTGAAGAAAAGTAACTTCCTAAAATGTTGTCATGCGTTCACACCATAACCAGTCTTCAATGAAACGGCTTAATGAAAGAATTCTAGGAGCCCTGCAGGTACTTTCGCTCGAATGAAGCATTTGCTGCAAGCAGAGTGACGTGGCAACGTGCATAGTTTCATAACTACGTCTCGCACGCACGACTCGGTCTGCCGGTGTCGAGCGGCGTGAAATTTATGCACTCGTTGCTTTGCAGTTTTATATCTCTGTCGAGCCGCAGGGACACTCGCTATTTGGTTATTCGCGATCAGCGGCGCTGAAACACCGCGTGAATAAAGTCGCGCAGAGCTCGGACCGTATATGGTTTGCTGCTTATCCGGCTATAACGTTTGGAACATTGAGCATTAAGCCTGTTCCAATTACTCGTTATAGCTTCGTCAGCACATACGCGTGTGCAGTACGTACGCACGCATGTGTGCACTTTTTGATGTGATAGTCGTAGTATACTAGCGTCGTGTAGATACAATCTTTGACTTGCCTTTAAACTTTGCATTCGCTCCTTCGCAGTGCGCTACTAATATTACTACTAATATTATTATTACTAATAATAATAGTAATAGTAATTTACAGGAATTTACGTCCCAAAACCATAATACGATTATAAGAGACGCCGTAGTAGAAGGCTTCGTAAATGTAGACCACTTTCATTCATATTTGTAGCGCAAAAAGGAAAAAGACGGAGACAGAGAAGGGGCACATAAACAGGACGAGCGCTAGACATCAACTGATATTTTTATTACATAAACAGGAAACCATCAGAAATGAGCGCGCGTGCGCACAATCATACGTTGAGGAGCTCTCTGATGGGTGTAACGTCACGCGTGACCACCTTACATGTGAAATATTCACTTTCAAATACTCAATCTCTTTACTGGATAAGGCAACCTTTGTCTGAATGGTACTTGTGGGCGTGAAAAGGATTTCGCGCTTGCTGGTATTTCTCGCCAAGCCACCTATACGGGGCTAAATTTCTGTGGAAGGCGTACCTGCCTGTGTTTTGTGCGTGGCAAAGGTAGCGCCAGAAAGAAAAGACAATTTTGGGATAAAGTAGAGTACCTTGATGTAGAACCACTTCCCCAGGATGTGGAATAACTACTCAAACATCGTTCGAAATTCGCGAGTGAGCCAAAGGAATTGCCCGAAGAAATGCTGTCGCAATAGTCAGGAAGGCCTAGCAGTTTGTGCGAATGAGAAAGATAAGGTTAGATGTATAGCCGACTGTTTGAATTTTAGGCCTGAAGGCAAGAAAAGAAAGCAACCCCAGGTGCGTACGTGTGTTTATTGTTTGCGAGAAAGTAATCTTGCTCTGTCGATAGGCGACGTTCGTGGTTACATCTATGTCATTGTACGGTGAAAAAACAAGAGAAGCGACCACGAAGAATTCAAAAGCTGCAAATGTGGTTCCAGCAAAGGCTGGAACCCAGCCAGGTCTGAAGAATCGGTGAAGCCTGGTTCAACAGACGTGGGAGAAGGCGAAGGCCCGCGGCCACCAGGAGTAAAGAAGCCACCCACTTTGTTCGCAAAATACGCTTGCTCGAACAGAAGTTTACTCTCTCTCTCTCTGAAACCTGCTCAGACGCACTCAATAAATACTTTTTTTTTGTACTTAGGGCTCATTTGGACTCACATTCAGCAAGTTTTCGCTGAAGCAGACACACTTGGACTCAGACTCAGTAAAATATTTCTCTTCCGGACCTACTCAGACCAAACCTCGCCGAAACATTTTTCACTGTCTAGTGGCTAAGGTACTCGGCTGCTGACCCGCAGGTCGCGGGATCGAATCCCGGCTGCGGCGGCTGCATTTCCGATGGAGGCGGAAATGTTGTAGGCCCGTGTGCTCAGATTTTGGTGCACGTTAAGGAACCCCAGGCGGTAGAAATTTCCGGAGGCCTCCACTACGGTGTCTCTCATAATCAGATGGTGGTTTGGGACGTTAAACCCCACATATCAATCAATCAATCAATCAACATTACTGACTGGCACACACACTCAGCAAAATTTTGCTCAGTCCAGACTCACTGGACTGAAACTCACGGAATTTGTACTCAGAGTGACAGCTCAATATGAGTGAGTGAGTCTGAATGAGTCTGAGTGAGTCGAAGCATGGGTGAGATTGCTGACCTATGTCGAACCTACTTTTGTATGGGCAGGTCAGCAAACGAAGTGAGTATCACTTGCTCACCCAAAAAGTATGTGGTTACGGCTATGTAAGTCACACTCATGTACGGGCGCTAGATGCCACCCTACATAGGAAGACAACAGCAACATTGTTGTCGGGCTCAGCCTGCAGCTGCAGTCTGTCTGCAAACTTATGCTCTCCGCACTGTGTTATAGCTCTACCACGCAGAGTAGACCTATACGATAGACGGTAGAATAAGTACTCCTCCTTAACACTATTTGGCGCTTACCCCGTATTCAGAAACGATCCTTGACTTGAACTTGACTTGAAATCGCCTTCAATGCAGCGCGCTTGAAACGCGTCTGTGCTGCGTTGAAGTCGGTGGCAAGTCAAGTTCAAGTGAAGCAGCGTTTCCGAATACGGGGGTTAGGTAGACTTAAACTCAGGCTCACTAAAATTGTTCTCAACGGAGCTCACACGAATTCAAGATCTCACCTCTCTCACGCACACGCACACACGCACACACACAAACGCTCTCACACAAATACACACACATCTCACTGAAACTCATTGCTTGATATATAGTGGGGGTGGGTCGACTCATCAGTGAGTTCACCGAACTTTGTGTATATCACTCTACCTTCAAAAGTGCGCGCGATTATTGTTGCATTCTCTTTTACATTCAGTTTTTTTTTGTTAAACCCTTTAACTATTTTTTCTGTGCACTCAATTTTCTCGCTTCTCTTTCTTCCTGAGAAAAAAAAAAGAGTGGCGCCTTCCTGGGTGCACTCACTTAAGATGACTCTGTGATAGAACCGTTTCCTTTTTCTACATTTCCGTTTTCTTTTTCTTCCCAGTTGATTATGTTGACCACGTAATGTTACTCCTCCAGGTTCTCTATCACCTTCGAGTTATGTCTTCGTGCGCAACAAAAAAAATCAGAATAGTAATAATAAAACGTGGTTTATTTCAGCGCCACATATGTAATCTATAGATAACGTGCAGATTTGGAAAGCTCTTAATGACTCGCCTGCGGGTTCGTGTCATGGTTAGTCTAGCAAGCATAGGCCTAAAGGACGATGATCTACGAGAGGTTAAAGAGATATACACGGGCGGTGATTGAACCTTGAACGTTTTCGCAAGGACAAACATTACTTACTGTATTTTTTTCTCCCGTCCATATCTGCAAGACAAACTTCTTTTTTTTACAAATTTCTCACATTGTTTATCCGAGCTATCACAATCGCTAATTGCTGCTGGCGCCCACTTATGCTATCAACTTTGCAGCAGCTGCGAGCCGTGACTGTGGAGCATCTGTCTCTAATTTACATATTTTTTTTACTTATTCTGCTGTTTGGTTTAAATTAAACGCTCAGTAAGCGGAGCTACCCCATTACCGTTCATGGTGACTACAAGAGAGAAATACAAGCTCATAATCACCGACTACGCTAATGCTAATATAACTACGAAGGAGGAGGAGGAGGAAGGAAGGAGGAGGACATGGCTTCATACTATGAAGCTTCATACTCCACCTTGCAGCTGCTGTGTAAGTTTCTATCAGGCTGTGTTTATTTCGTATGCTGTTTGTTGCGTGCATATCATTTTAACGAGTATCAAAGAGCTGTCGAGCTGTTCCTATTTTGTCAACGCACTAATAACGCAAATACTTTTGCTGCGATACTTGAAGCTCTTTCCGTTGTCTCGAAGCTTTCGGTCCTTTGTGCGCGCAAGCGTAGCCTCCTGGCTCTTATCTGCAACTTTATAAGAACGCTGATGTGTATGAAAAAAATGGCCCTGCGAGACTTCGTGACTCGTCCTTTACCACACGCGATCTCCATTTATGTTCACAGCACAGTTTGAGAGCCAGGCGTCAACCAGTAACAATGCAGGAGCAAGCGCACTCATTCAATGGGCCCAGACACAGTCGTCTCTAAACAGTGATGAATGTACACGAGCCAATGACAGTCAGTTTGGCGTTTCAGTGATTCGTAACAGCGAGTATGTTTAGCAAATAGTTCCTTGTTCACAGCGTATCAAAAACTATCATTACAAACGGGTATGTGCCACAAAAATTGGGTAAATGCCACTGCACACAACTTGTTCTAAAGAGGAAGAATGCAAAGTTGGCCCAACAAATGTGGCTTTACACATTTATATATTATTATTCAGTAATTATTCGTTGTGTAACCTATCCCTATAGCATATACGAGTAGTATTGCGGAAAAAGAAAAAAAATCACCTAACAGTCGGTCAATCTCCTGCATTGGGTGAGAGCCATGATATGAGGAGAAGAAGAGGAAGAAGAAGCGACGGCAACGAGCCGAAGACCTGATCAAACTGGTCTGGGTTCCTGGACATAAGGGCATTTATATGAATGAAATGGCAGATGCGTTGGCCAAGTAATCTTTAAATGGGCCTGTTATTGATGTATTACCGTCATCGAAATTCTTGATAGGCGCTAGATTAAGAAGGAAACTACTGTTAGAGGAATTTTCTACACCTTCACTAACAGCCACACCAGAATTCAAGCACTTGTTATACCATTGAAATAGTAAAATATGTCAAACGTGAGGAACGGAAGTCGCAATGACTAGACTGCGCTGTCAAATTCCACAGCGGATTTTATATTTACACAGAGCTGGTCTGGCAGCCTCCGCTCATTGTCCTGTTTGTGGAGTAAATGAGTTAACTGAACATTATCTCATTTATTCTAATAGATTCTCTGCCTTACGTAAAAACACTTTAGGTGCCATTTGCCACCTTCTCGGAATAGATTTAAATGCTGAAAATGTGCTTTCTTTCGGGGCTTTCTGTCTAGGCCACAGCGACGGGAAGATGGCTGATGCATTGCAGGAGTTCGTCAAAAATTCAAAGAGGTTTAAATGTTGAAATAATTGTTTGGTAAATTTTGAAATTTCTAAATTCATATTAAATCAAATATGACGCTTTATTGCATTACACTACAGATTATTTACAATTCAACCATCAAATTCGTCCTGTTGCATCTTTCTTTTATTTCTCGTAAATGGATTAATTTTAATCTGTTATTAAAGAAGAAATTCATGAAAACAATCTGGTTCTTGGCCAAACTCTCAGCGCGGTTATGCGCCACATCGTCAAGGATCTTGACTTGACTTGACTTGACCTCGAGTGCGTTCAACGAGAGAATATATGAGGAAGATGACGGAGGGTGTCTGAGAATAGCTCGCGAAGCGATAAAAGGCGTACGACAACGACGACGGGCGCATCACGGTCGCGTCAGGTACTGTTTCGTGGTTTAACTCGAAAATATGCAATATAGAGTGGTTGAGGAGTAAAATAACAACCAGGCGTCACACGATGCATGTTGCGCAATGAGTGGATTATTGAGTGCTTCCAGCCCATTACGAAGGCTTCAGTGATAATTCTTTATCATCAACAGTGACAGCACTGTGTGATTTGTGATGTAGGGAGGAGGGTGAGGAGGTACCTTTACCTTTCAAATTTAATTCTATAAGTTGCCTTAAGAGAGTTTACAACAAGTTCTACAAAGGCACCGGCCCGAGTGTTTGTGAAGAGCGGGCCTTCCTGACTCGCCTCATCTACACTTCTCACTGTAAATAGCTCGATAAACGTTTTCACTACCGCCACCTATATGTTTGATAGGAATGAACAGCTGCAACACGTAATTAGATTCACGAGTTCGGCTTATAATATTCGACAGAGTAAATGAGATGGAAGGAAAGGGGGATTATGATTTGGAATATGATTACCACATCCATGTGGAATTAAATATCTCACAGTGATTTCAACATTTGTTTACTGAACGACTGCCGATTTGAATGGAGATGGCTTGAATCTATGCTACATTACACTTTGGCGAAGGCGCTTGTATTGCAGCGCACGGCTAGACACCTTTCTCCATGCCATACCGACGTCTGTATTTAAGGCCTTTTTATGATTCAAAAAACCTATATGGTCTAATGACACGATATACGGAATGCAAAAGCGCACTCCGCAGCCAGTGCACGTGTACTGGTCGGTACATATAGACGAAGCGTGCGTTGCCTCTATTTACTGTGCGTGGTGGCGGCGTTATCAGCTCAATGTTCGACCCACCCTGTAACAACCTTCAAGGGCTCCTAAAGAGCATCTGAAGACACGAAAACGAGTGCATTATTCTCTCCTGGCGTTTTCCGCTTTTCCAACACAGTTCATGACGCCAGCAGTCTGTATTCCTGACGTCATAAGAAAGAAAACCCTATATTGGTTCATGTACCAGAGATATATACCGTATGGTCATGGATTGTCCACAGCTTTGCTTTATCGTGGAGTCGCACGCCCGTTCTGCCACGTCCCGATATTGTGCTTCGTTTCGTGTGTTTTCGACGGTGCAAACTGACCCAACAGCGTGTATATTCCAAATGCGAGATACCGATGGGCTCAATGCTTAGTCCTGTTATTGTATTTCCCACGTGTTTTGTGCAGAAATAAATTGTAAGAAGGAGATAGCGCCTTGGATGGGTAGTGAAGTTGAGAAGGAAACCACTGTTTCGAACTCGGCTTGGTTTAGGGACCATATGAATGCACCGTGATGCTCTTTCGTAATAAGGCGAGAAAGAACTACAAGTGTGAACATGCAACCGAAGCCGGATTTGACCCTTAAAGAGCACTCAAACCATTTTAAGTCCGAAAACGAGAGTGGTTTTTCTTTTCCTCACATTCACTACCTTTCTACAGGAGGCGCCATCTACTTCTAGCCAATTTTGAAAACATGTGGAAAATGTCAGCACTAAGCACTCGAGCATATCGGTATTTTGCGTTCTCGGCGAAGCGTTGTTAGCTCCACTAGCGCTGTTTAGAAAGCACAAAACGAAGTGAAATCAGTTGACCACCCACAATACCCATACGAAATATGACAGAAAGGGTGTGCGACTGTATGGCAAAGCAGGGTAGAAGACAATTCACAAATGATATCTTTCGTGCGCGGACCAATTGAGAGCTGATTTTCGAATTACGTAACATAAACAGAATAATGACGTCACAGACTTCACCGCGAAGACTGGAAACGGTAAGAGAGAAATAATTCGCTTGTTTCATGTACTTTCCGAGGTCGTTTAGGAGCCCAAAACAGAAAAAAAAATCTTGAAAGGCCCTTAAGCTTCGCCTTTAATAGTTGAACGTGATAGCCATATTCTGTACCTCGTGCATATACTTCAATCACTTAGTGCATAATTTTCATTGTGTGATGTTATTCCAGGAGTTTAAATTATGAATTACTTCGATATAATTAGAAAGTTGAAAGTGGCTTGGGCCATTGAAGCTTTCGCATGTGTCAGTGTTCTATGTAGCATGCTTTAAACCACGGGCAATTGGGGCAATCAGCACATGAAATCTTTTTGAACTTGCAATGCACCCACTACGTGGCCTTAAGAGAATAGGCGCAGTAACGTGCGTGCCTTTTGTAATAGTTGGCCGGCATTAAACAATAAAGACATTATGAAAATCGCATGTTCTGACGCCCGATGGCAATGTACGCTTGTACCGCGCATTATTACTGCCATATTACATGTTGTACTGTGAAGCATGTATACAGGACGCAATATTTGTAAAGGATGAAAGTTACTGTCATTGTATTTCCAAGCAGGTGAAGTTATTTTCTCAGTATTTCTAAGCAGACTCGTGGCTGTTGTTGCGCGTCGTTTCTGAGCCTCCCGATCGCATCTCACACTCGTGAACCCTCTCACAGCTTTCGTCAGCTGTCTCAGTCGCGCGGTCTAAATGATTTTCGACCTGGTCATCTTTATTCTCACCCTCTAGACCGGCGGACTGGTTAACACACTTAGGAACAATGCAGCTGCTTGCCTTCGAAAAATCTTGCTCGCATTCCTGAGAGCTGTCTGCAACTGCACTGATACTATTCTCTACGCTCGCTGCTTCTGAGCCTTCTCCGGTGTTCTTGCCTACTTCGACCTCATTTGCAAGATCCACCGCCGCGACAAACACAGTTGAGGTCTGTGCCAGATTCTCTACAGGTATTCTAGCTGTTTCGCTAACAGTTAACTGGCAAAGCACCTCGTCGCACTCGCTCTGGCCTTCGTCGGCCTCTCTACTCAGCGCAGCCTCATTCGCAGCACTCAAACTCGATTCGCCTTTGAATCCGCTGCTATGTTCCCACGTGCTAGCCTTCTCTAAAGCTCTGGGCTGCACCTCGCACTTCTCGTGCGCTACACTTGCGGATGGCTGAATCTTCCACCGCGTTGCCTCGACTTTTTGTTCTGACAGTTCAATCTCTAGGCTGAGTGCTCGCTCGAACTCTTCACCTCACTCCCGTTTTTCTATCTCCCATTTGCTCTCACTATTCACCTTGGTGCTATGAGAGACACGCGGACCCCTCTCAGGCTTGGTTTTAGTACCAGCACACGGCCGCGCGTTCTTCAACGGAGCGTTCATGAGCTTGCACTCAATTTGCGATTTTGGCGGGCTTCTGTCAGTTCGGCGTAGGGGACCGGAGCGATGCGTGGGACAGAGTGGTCATGCCTTCTTTGGGCTAGCTCGCGTGTGGTGCTTAGCTATTGTGGCTTTTCCTTTTTTTCTAGGACCCCTTCTACAATCCCGTTCCCGCAAAGCTTTAAATCTCCTGCGTACATTCCGTCGCGGGGATGCGCGCTGGGGCCTACGCTTTTGCCGCTGGCGCCTTACTTTCCGCCACAAAGGCCTCTTCGCTGAACTGGCCGATGAGCTACCCTCTTTTCTTTCTCCCCGATGCTTGCTTCCTCCTTCTTGCCTTCGCTTTGTCGCGCGCGTACCTTTCACTCCTCTACGGCGACGTCTACGACCGACTTTTTCTGCACCGTTAGGAAATTGGCCTCGGGTTGCGTCGTCGGTAGTTTTACAGCTCAAGGGTGCTTCTGCACCACCTGCCACAGTGTTTCGGCACTTTGATTTCTTGGCTCTGTTGCTCTGAACTATGTAACGTTCAACCACCACGATTGTGGTTTGTGAAACCACTCGTTCTTCTCTTCTCTTCTGTCATCTCGACAACTGACTGTAAAGATGTAAATAAACCCGTTAAGTTGGCTCAAAGCTCTCCCCTGGTGCTTGGCTCGACGGGGTGACGGCGATCGGCCCCGCTACCCGAGACGGCGGTCGCCACGAACCGCAACACTGTGTGATAGAACATCTACGTGCCACGTACGCAAACGGCCCGGTTTCGATACTCACTCGGACTTGAAATTTCTTGTTATTTGAATGATTTTATTTGCATCTTCCCCAATTTCTCACGTGATGCGCAAGATGATGATATTTCGCCCACAACCGACGATACCTACGCCGACGCCAGGATTTAGGCGAAATTACCTCTTTAATTCTATCGCGTTGGAACTAATTTTGGGCCTATATATCTTCTATTGACAATTCCTCAGTTTTACAGGCTTATTGTGAGCGCAGCTGGAGCTCATTCCGTTATACACGTACACAGAAGTGATTTAGCGACTTAAGTGCTCGGCTACCGAATCGAAAGTCGCGAGTTCGATATCAGCCACGACGATCGCATTTCAATAGAAACCGAGTGCTCCGCGATCACTGTTCGATGTGAGTGCACGTTAAAGAACCTCGGGTGGTCGAAACTCCTCCTCGATGGCCTCCTCGATGGCGTGCCTCATAATCCTATGCCGGCTTTGACACGAGAAAAAAAACCCAAATTATTATCAAGATTATGATATACATGGGAGTTTTTGTCGCCTACGCTTTGAAAGTGTGGCACATTGCGTATACGCTAGCTAGTATCACGTGCTTCACAAATACACTCACTACACGCAACTGCTTGCGTGTTAAATAAAAAATACAGGTATAGCTCCAGGGCCCACTGAAATGCGCGACTTTGGCCCTGCGCTTTTCAGGTCTATACTGTGAAGCGGTATGCATCCCTTCGCGCGTACACGTTAGCGGTTCTCCGCGCTGAAAGGGTTGCGACGCTTGTAAGAGGCATTGCACACATCGTGCGTGGTGGTAACGCAAATCTGTATCGACGTCTTTTCTAAAACACGAATGAGTTTACGGCAGCTCTCTGCATTTACACCTTTGCACGTCGTACGCCTTTGCACGTCATTGTCCTGCGAGAGCAGAACATTTCGCGTTCCAGTGTCGCTCCTATTGAGAATTATCAAAAGGTCGAGGGTCATGTAGAGGGCTCGAACGGTACGAGATGCTGGTTGAAAATGGGGCTAATATCACTTCAGAAAATGCTTTTTTCACGAGTGCTCGATCTAAAACATTATATTAGGGTAGCTCGTGAGCAGTGCCAGAGGAAATGCTCAGAATCGTTAGGACGAACACCAAAAGGTTGTTAAAGTTAATAGCTGAACTTTATGAGGTGAAAACTTTAGAGATTCTCAAAGTATTTTAAATTTGAAAATGTCTGCAGTTACGACACCGGCAAGTGCGAATTTTCGTAAACACAGAAAACCAGCGGTGTTGTCACCTATAGTTCTGATTAGAAAGGCTTAACGTTATAATCAAGCAATGCAATTGCAATACGAAACAGTTTATCGATTATTGTGCAATAAGTTACTATAGGTAGATTTGTATTGTCTTATCGCGGCATCTCGATATAAGTTGGCACATGAAGTCGATACTTGCACAAGTATACAGCACTCTAAAAATCCCGCTGTTTAGCGCATGCAGGCTGAAAAAAAAAAACGCTGTTACTTCAAGAGAGAGAGAGAGAGAGATCTCAAAAGAGGGGTGAGGCAATGTAACCACTCAATGCTCTAATACAATGTCAAGTTTTCTTAGCGAATTTGAACAGGTGACACCCTAGCACATATACAAAAGGATCATTGAAGCTATGTGTGGGAGCTTTGTTTCTTACCTGATTTAACACCAACTGGATCTTTGTGAACTTCTCATTAGAACCACCTCTGTTGTAGTTAACACCATTATGCGATTTATTTGAAGCAACAAGAGGGCACGACTTCCTCATGGCACACACACACACACATACACACGCACAAACGTTTACGAACGATGTTTCTTTCATACCGAAGGCACGATGTAGAAGATATCTCGCACGAACTATCACAAGTTGAGCCTTTAAAAATGTCAGTACTCAAACCTTCATTTTCCATTGACGATGACGTACTGGTGTAATCTCGTTGAGGCTCCACAATGGCACCTTCCATGAAAAGTGTCATCCGCTTGGTGTGATGAAGCCTCAGCCGAAGCGCAAGGTTGAGGAAGCAGCAAAACTACGCAGAGAACTCTGTAGTTTGATCGTGTCACTTTCCTTATTCGCAAAAAAAAAAAACAAAGACAAAGAAAGAAGACTTTCAAAAATCAGTTTACCGATTAGCCGTTTCCACTGCATGAGCCTTAAAACTCTGTCCTTCTTCAGCTTTGCCATCGTATGCTTTGCGCTACAGTCAGTGCTTCTTCTTTTAGTTGTATCTTCTCCTTCATCATTAATCATAGCCAAGGGTCCATATTCGTAAAAACCTCATACGCAAAAAAACGTGAAGGAATATTTCAGCAAATCACGATGCCGGAAATGTCTCTTCTCCTTCATCATTAATCATAGCCAAGGGTCCATATTCGTAAAAACCTCATACGCAAAAAAACGTGAAGGAATATTTCAGCAAATCACGATGCCTGAAATGTCACTAAAGTGAAGTCTGTGGGTGAATAAAAAAAACGCCCTTACAAAAGATAACTTTTGTGAAATCGGCCCCAAACGATTATCTCAGCTGTCCGAAAAACAGCGATGGTGATGTGAGTGCTATTCCAAATGAATACATCACTTCTTGCACAGAAAAGCTGTTCCTTGAGTTGCTAGCTATAATGACCTAATGTCCACGTACTTCAAAGCGTCTCAGCGCGGCAAATGATACGAATTTTAGCAGTGTACGACAGCATATGGCGCTCAAAAATCTCCGTGGCCGTTGTCTACGCACTAATCCGCGTCCCCATCAAAGCGCTTTATGGGATATCCGTTGGTATTATGAGACACGTCTGCATGCTTACAGCATAGGGGCAAAGTTGAAGTCTACAAAGTTCACCTGCCAGTGTTGGCTAACCGACCCAACAGCTACTTTTAAACCTGTATCAATCATGCGCCACCGTCGTTACTTCTCAATCGTGAAGTCGGATTTTCCTATCGGGGATACACGCGGGCTGACTTACGGGGAAAAAAAGAGACAAACATCCGATCCTCAAAGCAATCGTAACACCCGCACCCTCGCGTAAACGCGATCACTCGGAACACACTAAAAGACATCACTTGCCGAGCATGACCGGCTGCCGTCTTCACTTTTCGAGTTTCTTCGTCGGCACACGTTACACCAATGGCGTTTTCGAAGCAACGAACAAAAAAAAAAAATACTCCTTCCGCGCAGCCACCCATTGTCTCGAAGGCTTCCTTCCAGCGGCGACATCCAGTGCAAGTTGCCGACACGTACGGGGAGCAGCAGTTGCCTTCAATGCTACCGACACACATAAAGTTCCCAACGCAGGCTAGCTGTTGGCCGGGGAAAATACCCATCATCTGTGAAGCCGTCTTGCCGCCTGCTCACATCCATCTGTCGCTGCCGGCAGTCTAAGCGCTTGCGCAGTTTAAAAAGGCGAGCCGCGAGAGCTTTCGAGACCACGCCGTAAGCTGCGAAGAAACTGTGCTCGCTCCTGGAAGTCGGCCAAGGTCGTCGCGTATAACTTTCGAACGCCATGAGGCCGAGTGGCCATTGTTTGTACGCTTGCTCGCGCAAGACGGGCCCGCTAAAGTCCCGGGCTACCACTTCTGAAGTTTCCGTTGGCGTGACCATGTTCTCGGTCGCGTCTTTCGCGAGACTTGCGTAGTTTGACGCCCTTGAACGACGAAGGGAGCGGCGTTGCGCTTCACGGGAGTTTGTTGTTGTCGGCGTGCACAGTTATATACACGGTACAGAACGCGATGTCTGCGAAAACGTCCGCCGCGTTTGCTTCGCGATTCACCATATTTGTGAGTGACAACAGATTGCTGAGAGTGGCGCCAGAAGTTGGCCATCGTGTGTACCATGTACGAAAGGGTAAATCGTGCTATTGGTAATACCGATGCGAGTTGAAAGACTAGAAAAGTGGCGAGAGGCTATAATGAAGAGATCGTGCAATAATATCTTAGGTTTAACGTCCTAAAATTGCGATATGAGAAGCGCTTTAGTGAAGGGCTCTGAAAATTTGAACCGCCTGGGATTCTTTAGCGTACACCTAAATCTAAGTACGTGCACGTGTCTGGAACATTCTCGCCTCCATCGAAAATGCAGCCGCCACAGCCGGAATGGTGAGATCATGTGGTGACGAGAAACTGTAATGGTGGTGAGAGCTATAACGAATTAACGGCTATCGCCAGAGTATTCTCACATTGCTCCGTCCCAGTGGTGGAGGCGCGTGCATACCACCTTATATGGACATGCCCCGAGCACCAGTCGGAGTGCTCCCGTCTCCCACTGCACGCCGGTTCTGGCACGACAATCTATGACCATCCAATACACGTTAACACATTGCACAAGACATCGCTTAAGTTCATACACAACACACATCCTAGGTGCAGTGACTTCCTTTTCTTCATTCCTCGTAGCAAAATAACAAGAATCATCATTATTGAGGCTACGCGCGCTGGCGTGGTGCCTCATGGCAACGCCGGTCTATAGTTTTGTTTCTATACTTTATTTATCAGTTCCATTAAAGTTTTTCGTCTTTCAAGGCGTGCCTTCACTTGATGCTAACCACGCCACAGTTGGAAGGCTCAGAGGTCCAACACTACGAGCTGCGTCGTACAAATAATACACACTCACATTTCAAAAATTACACCAAACGAGCAAGTCTTCATCGCATTAAAAGAAAACAAATTAGCTCCTGTTGTTTACAGGGCGCAAGTTTACCTTGGCTTTTAGTATGATGGCTTAGGAGATTCGTGTATTAAGATTTCATCATCATTATCGTCCCCATTATCATCACCATCATCATTTATTTGACTTCTAAGGGTCCCTGTCGGGCATTACATAAGAAAGGGGGGGGGGGGAGAATAAACAGTAAAAGCGTATTTTTGGAAGGAGGAGGAATAAACATTCATTTTTCGAAACGGTGTAGCGGCGTAGGTTCCGCGTCCAGCTTAGGTGGGAGGTCTCCTCATTCCAGGAACCCTCTGGCCTTCGCTGCCTCCTTGGCCCTGGCGACGAGGCGTCGTTGTTGGGAGGCCAAGCTCACTTTGGAGCGAATTTCTAGACACAAAAAAAAGTCACGAAGAAAAGCACAATTAGTTGTACAAATATAAAAGCTTATAGTCCGAGTCATCTGAAAACACTTGCACACAAAATGTACGCATGCAAAGGATAAAATGCAGCAACTAAGTGGAGTATTTATGTGTATCCGAATGGAAGTGAGCTGTTTGAATACGCATGAGGCACGCGCTGAGAAGATGGCTTCCCGTAAGTTATTCAATTCCTCGACTACGACGGGAAGGGATGATTTGTTAAATGCACTGGTCCATTCAAAAAGTCGTTGGTAATTGTTGGAATCAAATGAACGATGCAAGTCGGCAAAATAAAACAGCTTGTGAAACATACTCGAGAATGTTTGCGTCTGTCAGCTAAATTTGGCTAGTCTAAAAAATACTCAATGAAAGTGATGCTCCATCAATGATCGTCGTTACACTTAACAAGCAGGACAACTCAATTTTGAACGGTCTCCAAGAGATTGATTAGGTAGGTTTGGTGAGAGCTTCAAACAGAGGAAGTGTATTTAAGCTTCGTACGAAGGAAGATTACGTACGTGTACGTGTTACGACGGTAAGCGGAGGGGGGAGGGGTGGTATTAACGTTCATCCGATGTAACCAAGCTTCTTCGATTACTAATTGTGTGATATTTTACAACCACGTGAGAGTGTTAGAAGTTGGAACGGCCAGGTATTGGTATTGGTCAACGTATATACTTGTTTCGTTGGGTTGTAAATAGCCGGCGTATTGCGAAATAAACCTGTTGAAGAATGACCCAGACGAGTTGAGAGGGATAAGGAATATATTTACATTAACGCGTACTCTTGCACTGACATAATGTTCATGGCGAACGCTGCAGCTGATTTTCGTCGTCTTCTCTGTCCACTCGTGCTCGTGATCTTGCAGAATAGAAACATTCTTCAACATTCTCCCCACCCCGAAACTACGTGCAATTCGGGTAATCTAAGACAGCGCAGGTTCAGTGGTGTAGAGATGTTGTACAGCCATTCGTATAACAGAGCCGTTGGCCAGTTCCCCAGAGCAGGCTCTGATGTTTTGATCCCGTCCTCGGTATCACTGTATGATTTTTCTAGCCTTCCAAAGTTGTCGTGGTGCTTTAACTTCATACACGAGCACTAAGTCACCCTGTTTAAGGCTATCAGAATCTTCAGCTGGAAAATTGCATGGTGTGCAGAATCTCCAAAAGTGCTCAATTAGCTGTGTGTGGTGAATACATCTTCTTGTAAGTGTGGCTTTTGAGCTTGAAATGTCAACGTATTGTTTGTGGTCAGAAATGCCTGTAAATCTATTACCAGTCAAAAATTGGGCTATGATCAGTACTTCTTCTGGTGACGACGTCATGTCTGTGTGAGGCCTGGAACTGATCACGGATTATACTTCGTACGAGACCGTGTTCAACTGTTCAGGTGTGAGTCTTCGCTGACCATGAAAATTCACTGACCAAGAGTGGGCTTCACTGTTTTTATCATTCTTTCCCACAAGCCTTCCCACCATGCATCCCTTTCAGAAATAAAATTCCATTCAAGCTTTCTTTGAGCGCGATTGCCGTTGAACAATGCACTCGATAAAGAAGCAATTTCTTTTGAAGTCTTTTTGAAGGTTTGTGCATTGTTCGTATATATAACTGCAGGTAATCCACGACGTGAGGTGAACCTTTGAAAGGCTAGCATGAAGCTGTCGGCTGATACACTGGATATCAGTTCTATGTGGATAGTTCTTGTGAAAGCACACTGAACAGAGCTATGTAACTCTTCCAAGATGATTTGTTCATTTTCACGTACAGTGGACCAGCGAAATACATTCCCGCAGTCTGAAAAGGATCGGAGCGACACACTCTCTTTCTTGGTAAGGGTGCCACAGTGGCTCTCGCTGGTTTGGTTCAATACATTGCACATGCATCACATCCACCAATAACTTTCTTGATGACCTGTCTGCCGCGAGGTATCCAAAAGTTTTCTCTAACTTCAGTAAGCGTGTCTCGTACACCTCCATGAAGAACTCGCCGATGACAGCCAAAACACGGGAGTCCTGGCGTGTTGAGCTTTCGGGTTTTGGCACCACTTGTTGAAGAATAAACCAGACCAGTTGAGAGGGATAAATAATATTTTTACATTAACGCATACTCTTGCTCTGACATAAAGCTCACGGCGAACGCTGCAGCTGATCTTTGTCGTCTTCTCTCTCCGCTCGTGCTCGTGATCTTGCAGAATAGAAGATTTCTTCAACAAGACCACTTGCTATAGATACGCGCAAGAATTTGCGTTTGGAAACATTAGCCCGCATCATGTAGAGTGAGCATCGGTTTTCATTTTAGTACAGGTCGTTTTGTAGAAGTTCGTGATTGTTACTGGTCGTTGTTTGGACATACAAGATACAGTAATCCGCGAGTAATCGAGTGGATGATGTAATTATTAATGGAAGATAGTTTACACAGGTTAGAAGTATGCCAAACACCAACTCCCGAGGGACGCCGGATTTAACAGAAGCTGTAGTTGAATGAAGACAGACACTGTCAGTGAGCTGAGGTCGGCTTGCTATAGGACGCATTGGATTCATGGCAGCCTAACCTTAAGTCATTTGCACACCATAGTAGAGTACTAAGTACTCTAAATGTTAATCAATTTTTCTAAACGCAATTTTTTTGAGTCTTCGGGTATTCTTCAATAGCGTGACTTCCAAATTTACTCATTGGCAATCAGTAGTATTATATGCTTATCGCTTTGAGAGGGTGCCGCAAAATGAGGCTTTCACATTTCGAACGACATGCTAAAGACGACCCACATGAACGAACTTTCGAAGGTAAGCTTTCGACGGCAAGCTTTCACGACGAACTTTCGGCGGGAAGCGCCGGCGCGGTGACATCGCCAGCACAACATTTCTCAGTTGCTCCAACTTTATTACTTCACAGAGAATGGTCAGTTACGCAAATAAGTAGAAATATCAGGAAATATATAGTAAAGATGTACTTTCCATAAAAAAAAAAAAACACAAGACACAATTAACAGCACAGTCCAGGAAAGGAATAGCTCACTATACGACGCTGTACTGATGTCCTGCATGCAGGTGTAGGAAAGAGTTAACGTGCGCCACTTTCATTGTGACAGAAAAGCTGTGGCGTCCGGCAGGGCTCTGGTATTTGAGGGGTGAACCTCCTTGTGGTCTAAGGCAGTTCATCCCCCCGGCGTAGCCAGTGTTAAGAACAAGGACCCGTGGTTGTGGCTCTGAAAGCCGATCAGGGCCAGCTCCGCATTGTGTTCCCTTCTTCTCTTTGTCTACGTGTGTCACGCCTCCCACCCAAGCCCATGACCCACTTCTTTAATTTCAACAGCCAGCAAAGCATATTCACAGACTCCGTGGATATGCTGTGACCTTCTTTAAGTATTATGTAAGTGATATATCCGAGCTGTTTAACTTAAACACATCTTCTCGCTCTGTAATTACTGAAAGAAATTGAACATCGCCTAAATGCGCTCAAACGTGACCTGAATCCTACAACATAACGGAGTTACACGAAGAAAAGAAAAGGTCCATTAAAAAAATAAGAAAATGAAAGCAATGAGCACGTTCGTGCAACAGAATCTGTTGCCCCGCCGCGGAGGTCGAGTGGTTAAGGTACTCGGCTGCTGACCCGCAAGTCGCGGGGTCGAATCCCGGCTGCGGCGGCTGCATTTTCGATGGAGGTGGAAATATTGTAGGCCCGTGTGCTCAGATTTGAGTGCACGTTAAAAAACCCCGGGTGGTCCAGATTTCCCGAGCGCTCCACTACGGCGTCTCTCATAATCATATGGTGGTTTTGGGACGTTAAACACCACATATCCATTGAAGCAACAGGATCTGTTATGTCGCGTTGCTCTTATTGCCCGTCATACTCATCGCAGATGTCGTACTTTCTATCTAACGCGCGCCGTCTCGCTAAATTGTGCCCACGAGGTAATCACATGCGTATTAGGCGCAAGTTAAGCATGAATACTTATCCATAGCGCCCAACCAAAACACGCCCATATCACGATCTCGCGCTTTCTTTACCGAAACATCCCGTGACAGCCTACCGTCACATTCGCCTGGTCACCGCCTGGCAGCTGAATCATCGCCAGCGAAGCCTGGCGCGCTTAGTCACTCGTGGTGTTTCCGGCAGAGTAAGGCGCCAATACTCGTAGCCGTGCGGGCCTCTCGACAAAAACGGCGCTGATGATTTTCGGCGGCGGCGGCGTCTTGCCCCGCGGTCGATTAACGTCGCTTCCACGAGCGCGGCGCGTCCATCTGGCGCCGACGTTTCTGACACCCACGTCGTCGACGGCGCCGTAGTTGCACTGATAGGTTCTCTTCTTCACTATGCACAATTGTCATGCGGCGGAGCTGCCGTTCAACAACTAAGGAAAAAAAAAAGAGTTATAAGTTTTAACGCGACCGCTCGATGTTTCTATCCAGCGGGTATGGATATAATAAATAATGGTACCGTAAATAATAGCAGCAGAAATAAAAAAAGTTGGTACACAACTTTAGTGGCAAAATAAGGCGCACAGCTAAATGCAGAGGAATAGACGTAAAGAAGTTTTATGGCACGAACAACGCACCTAAATGAATGCATGCATTTCTGAATTAACCGTCGTCTACACCTTGTTTCAGCAACCACGATGATGGAAATGTGTGTCACCAGATTTCTTGGCTGTGGTTCGACGCAGACACGTTCCACAAAATGGCGGGAACAGCAGCTTCGGACACTTGATCAAGATTGAAATTTATCATTTCTTAAAATCCACGATCACAACGAAACGTAAGCGCTTCAACACTTCCTTTAACTCTGCCGTTTGAAACACTGACTCAACCATATCGTCTCTGTTTGTCTGTCGTATATCTCTGTTCGCCAGATGACTGCTTACTTCGCTGCGACGACAGCTTTTGGGTAAAGACGTACTCTAAGAGTGTATGAGGTATTATTTTTAATAATTTGTGTTATACAACTTATTGCGAAGTTAAAATTAAAGCTGTGTCCATCGCCAGCCAACGGCTTCAAGAACTACGTTTATATTTGCATCACGTGAATGAAGCACGTACAATTGAATGCGTAGTCAAAGTTGGCAGATATATTACTGCCCTGGTTTAGAGAAGAAGGAAAAAATACAGGTGCAGCGTAGCAAGACACAATAGTTAACAACTGAATAAAACAAATACTGCCTACTAAGACTATCAAAGCACCACATAATTATCTATTCAGCATCAAAACAACGCACGTTGTTTTGATGCTCAATGGATAACAAGCGTTGCTTAACGTTTCGGCGGGGCATAATGTTTAACTTATGCATTTGAATTTTTTTGTATGTACATTTACCCTATATAATTGCGATCACAGTTGAGGTTGGACTGACGAAGTGCTTCGTTCTTGACAAACGTTTTCGATCAGCCAGTTACTAGTTATTACTGATGAAATGTCCAACATCTTTTTTAGGTGGTAGTTGCTCTTACGAATAAATGTGACAATTGGTTGAAGACCATCATTGTCGAAATGATGAAGAAGAAATTGATATGAACGGTGCAGGGCATACAGAGCATAGGCAAGAGGAATTCTGAAAGGAGGCGAGTGCGCGTGGAAAAAAAAAACAGTTAGGTGGGCAGATAAGATTACGAAGTTCGCCGGTGTAACGTTGCAGCAGAACACACGGGATCACGTTGATTCGCAGAACATTGGTGATGCCTTTCTGCAGGGCGCCTAGTCAGGCTGATGTTCATGATAATGATGATGGTGACAATGATGATTGGTTGTATCCAGAATTTATTCTGTGAGGAGAGTGGGAGCTGGAGGGAGAATGTAATAAAGATACAAGTGTTCTTGCGCATTGGCAGGCTTCGAATGATTCATTTATGCTGTTTATTGTAAGCTGTTTGCAATTATATTGATCATATGAAAATAACGGAAAGAAAATAAGGTTAATTCCGGCTCCCATCGCCATTGATTCTCTCACAGCGCGTCCCCATTGGCTGAACGAATGGTTTAGTGGACGTTACTCACGCCAGAAAAGTTAATAAGTGGGAGGTTACCAGCTATAGTCACCGAGTCGGGGTCGATAAGATGTTTTAACTTTTTGACGGCTTGTCGTGCCGAAATCAAGAAGAGAAAGAGGGCGAACAAGGATCGTTTGGTGGGCTAGTTGGTACTGATATCTAGCGCGTGGCGTCATGAACGTACAGCATGGCTCCAGCATGATGACATATAGATGCCGCCAGAGCAGTATAATCGCGTGGTCATTTGCTTGCTTCACTCAAATAACGACGTTGCTGAAACGTTATGTCGGGCCTCTGTGCATGGATATCAAAATAAACAGCATGGGATGTACTGATAACGGGACATCACAAAGTTCACATTCCACCGTGTTCGTGGTCCAGCGTCGCTGTTTCAGTGACGTCAGTGTGAGCCATGTCTTGCATTATACTCGGTGGTGGAGAAAGAGAAAGCTCAACAGATAAGTAATAGATTACGAAGTTGACTGTGGCAAGGAAAACTGTGTGAGCACTCCTTCCGTGACGTTATAAGAGAGAGAGAGAGAGATAAGCTGATAAACAATGGTCAGAATTCGAAATGATGAGTGTCATTTTTTTTTTTGTTGGTTCAGCACCACGTCTGGTGTGTTCTTTCTTCGTAGCCGTCTATAAGCGTTTGAACCTTTGATGATGATGATGATGATGATGATGATGATATGTGTAGTTTACCACCCCAAAACGAAGATATGATTATGAGAGACGCAGTAGTGGAGAGATCTGGGAATTTCGACCACCTGGGGTTGCACCCAAATCTGAGCACACGGACCTACAGCATGTTTGCCTCTATTAAAAATGCGGCCACCGCAGCCGGTTGGTCCCGCGTCATGCGGGTCAGCAGCCAAGTGCCTTAGCCACTAGACCACCGCGGCGGCGCACGTTTGAATCTGAGTAGTGTTGAAAATTGCGAAAGTTGGTAACGATTCATTTTTTTAAATGTAAACAGCGCGAAAAACAAAGACAGAGGCTCGCCCTGCGTCTTGCTGCTTCTCTGTCTTCATTTTTCGCGCTGTTTACTTTAAAAAATGACCGTTTGAACCTTTCAGGTGTACACAACGTTATTAATAAAAAGTTACAGCTTTGCCGCAAAGGCGAAACAATGAATGCGATAGCAACAACTTGGAATCTCACGCGAATAATGTCAAGCAGACCGAAACGTGCCCGCGTTGCTCACGCACCAATTGCGCGTGAAACGTACTCAAAGGCACAGATGAACGCGAATAAGTGTCTCAGTTGTTACCTCGCTGTGTCTGAAAAGCTCGTCCTTTTCGCAAATGGTGACTGTAACGACTTTTGTGCGCCCGATAACTACAAAAGAATCGTTCCAGTGAAAGCCCAAGGCGTACGATCCTTCCCATCGTGAGATAAGCGTGCGCACGCATGAATGAATCCCAGGTGCTAGAAATTTCCGGAGCCCTCCACTACAGCGTCCTTCATAATCGTGTTATTGTTTCGGGACAAATCTGAGCGACCGTCTGTAGACTGCATGTGCTCCACCAAGTGTGCTCGTCACTCTGTGTATCGTTCTTCCCTTTCTCCTGTCTCTTTTCGTCCCTTTAACTATTTACCTAGTGTTAGGTATTGCAAACCGAACGTGTGTCTGGTTAACCTTCCTGAATCACCTTGCATCTCTTTTTCTCTCTCTGAACACCTATAACTATCATGAAACAGAAAAGGTTCTTGGCTATAGCACCTGTGACTCTGTGTATTGTTCTTCCCTTTCTCCTGTCTCTTTTCTTCCCTTTAACCATTTACCTAGTGTTAGGTATAGCAAACCGAACGTGTGTCTGGTTAACCTTCCTGAATCGCCTTGCATCTCTTTCTCTCTCTCTGAACACCTACAACTATTATGAAACAGAAAAGGTTCTTGGCTATAGCACCTCCCACTCTTGTTAGTATACAACTGAAATTGACTGAAATGACGTAAGCACAGCCATGACCCGATGAACTCGGTGCCTACGTGACGACCGGCACGTACTCTCGTTCGGGAGCACTGTGCTATTCTCTCATTGTACAAAGACCCGCAAGACAGCAGCCAGGCCGCTCCATTTCGGTGCCGCTGACGGCGAGTGAACCCCCAGCAGCAGCTGCTGCTTCTGCTCCTGCTGCGTGACTACGGCGTCATTGTTGCGAGTATACAAGTGACACGGCATGGCTTGGCCGTTACGATCGATGGCATTCTTCGACGGGCATTGGCCAGGGTGGCCTGCCGCAGGGGACATCAAGTGGACAACATTTGTTCAAACAAGAGCCCCATACAAGCCGGCGACGAGCCTTCGGTATACCGTAGAGCGTCGTAACAAGCGGTAAAATTAACCTCTGCAATTTCTTGGAGATCAGGGCTTCGTATAGTCGCGAGACAGTTCGTAGGAAAAAGACAACTTGTACATATTGGTGATGCGTCTTTTAGACATTTTTTTCCTCTTTTTGGTGCGTTAAATGTTGACAGAAATGAGTGTTATGGGATGAAGACCCCCCCCCCCCCCCCCTGCGCACGGGGAAAGATGCATGCGCTCTGTCCTGTCAGCTTAGTTTTTAAAGACTTTCCCAAGAAAGACTTAGTATTTCTTCAGATACTTCGACGCAAAAATTTTTGTCTGCACATTTGTCTGTTTGTCCGCCGTAACTATACCCCAAACGGCCAACCCCATCCGTAGCACCCACCAATATTGCTCAAGTTTAAGCGTTTATTCTTGTGTGATTGTCAATTAAACAAGCAATTATTGCGCATATCTGAGCCACCATAGGAACACGTCAATATTTTGTATGTTTGTCTTTATACTACGGAAGGCATACATAAGTAATTCTAGGGACAATAGCGTTTATCACGCTGCGCTGACAATGCGACGCTATGCTCAAAAAGGCAAGTGTTTCCAATGCTTTGCTAAGATGACACGGCAGCCCTTCGCTTCGCGTTCTACCCCTTATCGCCTCCTAGACAGGGGCGCACGCCTTCCTTCGTTTTCGAAGATAACTGCCAGATAGCACTCGTGCCTAAGGTGCCTCGATGTAATCGTTCAACTTCGCTGCATGGGTCGAGACACTCTAACGCAGCGCCTCCAGAATACAATTCACCGATTTTCTCGCGCAAAACATGAAATAAA